>NC_135506.1:36023998-36165584 GCF_052857255.1 Amblyomma americanum | reverse complement strand
ACGCAGGCTATGCGTGCTCAGCAACTGAACATGACTTCTACAACAGCCGATTTTTATTTATTCTAATGTTTTGTGCTCAATTCATTTGAGTATCCCACCATTGTGCCTTCGTTTGCAAACTCTTCTCGTCATGCTGTATTTGTATAGTGCCACATATGTTTTTGCGTTTACGCTGTGTGTTTCAACTCGTTCTCATCGCGTCGCCTTCGTCCCTCTTCAATGCATTATTCTAAGCGCACCGCCACTTCTCAGGGCATCGCCGATGACCGCCACTTACTTGAGTTGAGCTGCGGCACCCTTTTCACGTTTTAATTCGACAAGGAGTGTTTACAACTAGCTGATACCAGTATTTGAGCAGTTAATACGATGAACGTGAAAAACCTGAGCACATGCTTTAGGTGAGAGTCTCTATAAGGTCAGCTCCGGACAGTGAACACTAAAATCACGAGAGAAAACATCCCAAGGTTGGTCTGCAAATTCGCGTGGAACCCTGTCACTACATGGGTTCACCAGAAGCGTTAGGAAATTATGGGGCGAGATTCCACGCAGAAAAAAGCGAATAAAAATTCAACAAATTAAGAAAATAGGAGAAAAAACACTTCTGCGGTCGAAAAGAGATCTGCTGGAGGCGCAGAACTTCAACGCAGAAAAGAAAAAGAAAAGTTGGCACGAAGAAATACATTTCTGCTCTCTGCTGCTGCTGTTAGGTAGAAAAATACTCTGGCCACGCTATTTATTGGCACTGAGAAAAAACAGCCTTTCAAACGCGGTGTCGTGCGTCAAGAGTTTCCGCATACCGTACAATGCCTGGCGGCGAGCCGACTGTTACTTTTGACCAAGAATGGCGAAAGGCCGGGGACGTTTTTAAATTGAAATGCGGAGCGAATGAGAGTGTCCTCGCCGACCTGTCGCTGCGACCAAACGGTGACGCACCGGAGAAAAATATACCTTCAGCATGAGTAAGGATCGAGAGGTCGTGTGGCGGAAAATGTCGCTGGCCTGCAACTGCATACTGTGTAAAAGGCTTGGGGGGGGGGGGGGGGGGGGGGGGGGGAGACAGAGTTAAGAAGAGAGCGAAGATGGGACAGGGCGTCGTCACAACATAACAGAAGGAGCTGCACGTAGTACGTGGTGCGGCGTCCGAAGCGTAAAAGTCACGCGCACGCACTGGTATCCCACATAGCCTTCACAGGTGCTTCACGGACGGGTGTGCTATCCTCATACGTGGTGCACCCGACCACAGATTTCACAGTGCCCACATGGGTCCCCACCGATATCCTGTATCCCGCGCACTCAACTGATGCATGCGACCATAGAGTTTATTTCTGCGTTGACTCTAGAGCGAAAGCAGCGGGCCGCAACCCTGCCATACTTTCTCCGCATACTTCCTGTTGTAAGACAGACAATTGGGGTCTGTTGCCCCAGCGGCCAGTGCCACCGAAGGAGAGAAAGCCGAAGAAGACGAAGCTGACGAAAGCTGACAATCTTTGTTAGTACACCACAGCTGAGTGAGTGGTCAAGCGTTCGTGAGCGCCAAACTGAACTTCGTCAGCTTCAGCTTTCTCTCCTTCGTGGCACCGGCCGCTGGGGCATCAAACCCCACTTGTGTCTTACACTGTAAACATGGTTACAGTGATTAAGGAAATGCCACCTGGCAGTCTGGAAGCAATTCATGGCGTAGTAACCGAAATTATTCCGGAGCCCTCCACTACGGCACCTCTTCTTCCTTTCTTCTTTCACTCTCTCCTTTATCCCTTCCCTTACGGCGCGGTTCAGGTGTCCAACGATATATGAGACAGATATTGCGCCATTTTCCTTTCCCCCAAAAAACCAATTATTATTATTATTATTAGCCTCCCAACACCGTTCTTTTCAGGGTACTTGATTTTGTACTACTATGGTCTCTGTTACCATAAAACTGATATTTTCAAACAGCATTCTTGCATTAATTTGAAGATCATGGTGCCCAGATTCACGGAAATATCCTCTTAAAACTGGTTTCTTGTTGAAGCAGTGAGTGCTAATTTTGTCTATTCGCGAGCAAAAATTATTATCTCATGGAACAGGAGTGGCTCTCGAAACCCAGCCGAAGTCTTTGATAAAAGACGCCAGCCTGAGATCAGTTTTTTATCGACGCATTGCGTCTCGCCTGGCCTGCTCGTAATAAGGAGAACTGACACAGCGTCAAACTCGGCGGAGCGCAGTAGAATTCGCGCAATATTCAATCAACTCATTTCATTTCCAGAATTCATGCACGCCAGCTTCTCAGCCCGCTGTCCCGAGCTCAAATCTATGACCTGCCATTCCGCTATGCTGCGATCCGTGCGAACACAGCAAGGAACTGCACAATGAAGCGACAGTTATCCCCCAAGAGGTCGGAAACCACGCTACTGTACTACTTTTGTATGTTCTTGTGGGGTTTTAACGTCCCAAAGAGACTCAGGCTATGAGGGACGCCGTAGTGGAGGTCTCCGGGAATTTCGACCTCTTGGGGTTCTTTAACGTGCATTGACATCGTACAGCACACGGGTCTCTAGAGTTTCGCGTTCATTAAAATTCGACCTCCGCGGCCAGGATCGAACCCGCGTCTTTTGGGCCAGCAGCCGAGCGCCACTAAGCCACCGCGGCGGCTGTACTACACTTTTATACTTCCTCCACTAGGCTTCATTCGTGAAGAGGCCTCTGTTTTACACAGCACGCAAACTCAAACACTTATGGCCCCACAGCGCTTGCACTTTACACAGGGGCTGCTCGGACGCCTTTCCTGGCCCCACTGAGGGGTTACCCATCAAATACATGGAAGGCGTGGGGTGCTGACACACAAGACCACCAACAGCGTACACTTTGAAGAAGAGTTTTATTTCAGCAGAGCCAACTTATACCGTATAGTATGGGCATGGCAGAAAAACCCAGCTATACCAAGATTCAATAACCCAACAACTGAGGACTGGGAGGCAGCGCTGCCCAGCCCACATTCGGAAGACTGGCAAGAGTGGCGGCAAAAGCCAATGGGCTCCTGGAATGAAGGCCCACCCCGGCCTCCTATGCGTTAACCGTTTCTCTCTCTCTCTCTCTCCGGAAGTACATGATACAAGAGAAGTTTAAATTCTTGTGGTTGCATGTCTGCTGAGGTACCCGAGGCAAAAGGTATCCGTATGACGCCTGACATACCTTCGTGACCATCGCATACGCTGCGCGTCGATGAAAAATCCCATCTTTTGCTGGACGGAAGTCTTTAAACATGGTTACATAAGTATTACGGTGGAAACACGTACGATATAACATCAATACATTAAGAAAGAGATAAGAGAGATAATCTAAATCAATCTTTGAGCACAGCTCATTCTTTGAACAAAAAAAAACAAACAAACATCACAAGTGATACAAACGGAGCAGAAAGCCTAGAAGGAAGAGCCGACAACCAACAATACAATTTCACATATTCTTCGGCAAAATCGGCTACGCACAGCAAAGAACAAGTGTACACGGTGTACACTGCGCTAAAACTACAATTCAAAGTGGGAACATAGTTGTAAGTTAAAACCTGCAAACACCAGCCAACTGATTTTGATAGCTTTTTTTTAAAATTACTTATTTCGAGTTTTATTCCACCACCTTCCTCCCACCACCACATCCCCGACTTGTACTTTACACCTTGTGGCTGCTGCCTCGCTCCATCAACAAAGCAACTCCAATAAACATTCCTGTCGCTCCTATGCCTGCAAGTCTCTGGCGTGCAGAGAGTGGCACAAATATGGCCCTAGAGCGTTGCAAGTGTGTCTATTCTTTACAGAGCATATGTTCTACGGCCCTAGTGCGGCGCCTAAAGTTTTCGAAAATACGCGAAACAATGTTCACGACCTTTCGCACACGCGCAGCAAACACTAATGGGAGCATGTGCATGCGCGCGTTACTTCCTCTCTTTCATGAGGAGCGAATCGTACTCACAGAAAGAGAATTTATATAGGACAACGAAACATTGATACACGTTGTGCAACTATGAAGACAGGTTCACACTCATACCACGCACAAACACAATTTCCTGACATTGCATACCTCGTGCGTAATATGCACTGACTGACTAATTCACAGATTATACAGAGTTATGGACATTTTAAAGGCCTGAACAGAGCACACAGACACCGCCAATACCAATACCAATTCAGATACAAAAATTAAACTCGATGGCAGATGTAAGGGCTAGCAAAAACCTTTTCCTTCATTTTTAGTATTATTTTAATAAAAACCACTTACTACTTCAACAATACAGAGGTCATACAGTGAACGGAAACAAACACCAAATAAAAAACAGCGTGCACAGCCCTGAACCTGCACATGTCCATAACTGCACATGTCCATACCTAGTATGGGAGAGGTGGGACTACCACTATCCCCTGGTTCACCTTGATGAACCATGCTGTCCATCGGCGGAGAAACAATGCCCTCACACCAAAAGACAGTTATTCTCGAAGGAAAGTCCGAAACATTACCCGCAAGTTACACCTTAACGGGTAAAATACACGAAGCTTCTGACCACGCCACTCGGCAAGGCAACGCGTCTTCCAAAGTACTTACATGGTTCCGACAGTAATGAGGGGCTCAAAAAGCTACCGCCTTGATGCACGAACTCGGTAAACCTGAACAGCAAACATCCGCGACACGAACTGTCACAGAGCATGCGCAAATACGAACTTAATTAAGGCATGGTGTGGGGTCTCGATAGCATCACAATTCGGGCACTGCGACGTTGGCACAACGCCCCAGACCTCAAGGTGTTCCCTAGTGGCAAGGACTTTCCAAATTCATCGTCAATCAAAGCCGCTGACCTCAGGAGGCCAGACGCAAAGGGTTTCCACCTTCTCACGGATGATTGCACTGCAAGTGCCTCTCCAATCCCAGCGACCGGTGCTTCCCTGCAATCCTCACCCGGGTACTGAATCTTCCAGGACCCCGTAAAATCCGAAACTACCTTGTAACAAGTCTGGCTGCTCTGCTTGTGGTCCTGTATAACGATGTGGTAGGCAGGAAGCACTCGCTGTGCCGAGCCAATACAAGACATTCCGACCCCGGTATACCTCACTCCCTAACAATTCGAGGGCCGTTCTCAGAGTGAAAACTTGCCACGACGGCTGTCTTAAGCCCCCCTCCCCCCCCCCCCCCCTCTCTCCGCTGCCACCCTCAGAAAGGGGCGCGCAACCACTGTAGGCTTTCCATTCCACAAAAAAACGACCAGCAAGCGTTGACAACCTCCCCGAGATGCATCGAGGCACTGGGGCAATGCGCGCAACATAGAAAGCATACGCCGCTGCACGCGTCTTTAACATGAGTGCCTTGGCATGTGAGTAGTAGAGTGGTAGAACATTTATTTACAATTCAGATTAAAGTCGAAGTCTGCTGCGAGTGGTGTCCTTATTTCAGGACTCGAATGGCCATGGCTGTTACTCTTGCCTGGGACACCAGGTTACGCTGGATCTTCAAGTCAGAGCTGGACAGAGCGGTCTCCCACTGCTCCTCGTGTATAGTGCGTTTGTATGTTATCTGTTTTTTTCGCATCTGCAGTCCTACGTGACGTGGTATGCAGAGGGTCTCTCCTCGCACCACGGGCGGGCGTCTTTGTAGCGAGCGGGGAATATTATGCTGCATTTACGTAAATTTGGGGAGGTGTTGGTTTGGAGTTTCCTCCAGTCCCTAGCCCCTGTGCTCTCAGCCCCTTGTGTGGTGGGAGGAGGAGTTGACTCACTGATCCAAAGTATTGTAATCTGGTGTTGTAGAGGACGTAGGTATTGGTGTGCTGTATAGTTGGGCGGCGTGAGTCTGTGCGTAGCCCCGGTTTGTATGTCCTCGAGCTATGCTCTCCACGACCTTGTTGCCCTCGAGCTCTGAGTGCGCTGGTGTCCAGGAATCATGTGAATCAATTGAGTCGACGACAGCATGAGCGTGCACAAGCCCCTCCGCTCTGGTTTATAGTGGCTATGAGAAGCTTCCGCGATTAGGACCGTGTATAGTCGTAATATGAGAGGGAGCAAGCTTCCCCAGAAAACAGCGAATTCTCAGCCAATGTCTGCTCTAGGTTTAAGGCATCTTGGGCACTACGTTCCAAGAGCAAAGCTAGATAGAAAACTTGTGATGGCACTCAAATCTGCTTGCGTGCAGAAATGCGAATGCATGGAACTTTCTAGAACGCGTTTTTTTTTCACGAGGGCAGTACTCTTGTATTTTTGAACTTTTCCGCAGTAATTTTCTGTTTATTTTTATTATGTTTTGTGTTATTTTATTCTGTAATGTGTATATACATTTATTTTTTATTTCCCTCCATTTACTTTTCCTATTTTTTTATTTTTATTCTTTTTTAATATTTTATTTTTGTTTTTATTCAATGGTGATGTTTTGTTTTATTATGTTTTCTTTATTTTTTTATAATTTTTTAGTTTTGATGAAGTCGTTTGATTGACAGGTGAGGCGGACACTTTCGGCGAACAAACACTTCCGGCGGACTCATGAGACAAGGGCTTTCGCCTTAAAGCAGAGAAACCGCTTGTCATGCATACCTATGCAGTTATCAATAAACTAAGCTCACGCTTTGCTGCCTCCGACACTGTTCACGTCTGTACTCTACATTTTTATATGTTTAGCGTCCCCATCGCCTCCAAGGCAGGGTGCACGATTGCTTCTTGTAAGAGGAAAAAAGACAAAGGGATTTGACGAGTACTTGGCTCACTTGTCTGTCGACAAAACCCCGACAAGTATTACTGCCGGTGCTAATCCAGCAAACCTGTAGCATGCCGCAAGTAAGAGTGGTACAGAGAAATGATTTCAGGGATGCATGGGCGTGGAAATATTTTTACAGCGAAACCTGTAATATATTCGTACAAGCCTTTAGTAGAAGCAATTTAGGGGCTACAATGGCAGCTGCGTAACCCGTTACGCTTTAGGGCGGTGCTCTATGCGCTGCCGCTCGTCACGGTGCGCAAGCCGTACCGGAAGAAACTCGAGCTTCAGCACCGCAAGTCCCTGCGCGTGTGCCTAGGCCTGCCAAAAAACTCGCAGTGCGCCGCAACGTTGGCCGAGGCAGGAGCGTGGCCACTTGAGCTCCAAGCAGCGCGCAGGGCATTGAATCACATCGACCGGCTTCACCGCGCACCGGACGGCGGCTCGCTGCTGCAGCGTATGCGCTCGCACCCGCGCTCACGAATGGGCGCGGCGCTGCTTGAGTATGAGCAATTGACCCAAGGCCCACCCCCCTACGGCTCCTGCGCGCCCTGGCCTGCTGCCTCGGAGGTACAGCGAGAGATTGTCGGCATTGCGGGAAAGCGGAGCACACCCCTCTGTGCTGTGCAGCAGCTGGCCAGAGCCGTCATACACGAGGAGCTCCAGGACCATCTCCTCGTGTACACCGACGGCTCAGTGGCCCGCGACAGCTGCTCCCTTGCTGCGGCGGCCACTATCCCCGCCCTGCGACTGCACAGCCAGCAACACGCAGCCTTCCTGGGCTCCTCCACCACGGCGGAGTTGATGGGGATCCGGCTCGGACTGGACCTGCTCCTCACCCTCGGCCCTCCGCCGCCCAGGAGTGCTCTGCTGTGCGACTCCCGCGCCGCCCTCAGCCGCCTGCAATCTAACGGCCGCGGTACCCCACTAGTGCGGGAAATTCGCTCGCGCATCGAGCGCCTCGCGCAGAGAGGTTGTGCCGTGCGTGCACAGTGGGTGCCCGGTCACTGCGGCATCGCCGGCAACGAAGAAGCTGACGACCTCGCGACCGCTGCACACCAACTACCTGCCAGCGATCTGCCCCTTGCGCTGGAGTACGTGCGTGCGGCCATCCACGACCATCTCCGAAAGCAGCACCCCGACCCACGCATCGCGGGAGGTGAGCGCATCGACAGTGTCACCGGCTGTCGCGCACTTACACGGTCGCAACGTGCAATGATCCTCCGCGCGCGCACTGGCTGCGTGTGGCCCGGGGAACGACGGGTGCGTCACGGAATCGCGACGAGTGATGTGTGTGACGGATGCGGTGCAGTGGAAACACTAGAACATCTGCTCCTTCACTGTGCCGCATTCGCCGATGCTCGTCGCGATATGTTCGCGGCCTATAGGGTGCAGGGCATACTACCAGACTCCATTAAGACGCTATTGTGGCCGCAGGGCAATGCGCGCACTCGTGAACGAACTTTGGTGAGCCTCTGTGCATTCCATGAACACACGGGCTTGACGTCCCGTCTGTTCTCCGTCAGGTAGTTACACGCAGTGACCGAACGCTCCGCGAGTTCTACCTTGAACGATTAATAACTGGACGCCCCACTCCAGTTGTAACCAACACAGTGCTGTGCGCGTGTGTGATTTAATTCCTCTAAAATGAACTAATCACGCGCACAACCTGGACACATTTTTTATTGTGTAAATAGTTTGTACATATTACTTCTTCCCTATCCTCTATTCCTGTCTCCTCACCTCTTTCATTTCATTTCTCCATTCTGCCTGCTGTCCTTTATTTCCGCTGGCCCAGCTCAGGTGCTTCAGTATCGATGGCAGATGCCGGGGCTAGCAAAATCTTTTCCTTCCTTTCTACTATTATTTTAATAAAACCACTGCCACCACCACCACCTAAGTGAACACCACCGCCATGTTATTCAAAGCGCGATTGCGATGTCCACTGAACAAGTCAGACAGTTAAACGCGTGTAATTCCTTTCCTCAAAATCAACGGAGGGCTTATACTGCGAATAAGACAACACTGGGAACTAGAGTATAGGCTTCGTGCGAGCGGGCTGTGGAGCCCGTGAAGTGTGCCGGGAACGCGGTCAAACCGAAGACACCCAGCGATGATGATGATGATGGATTTTTATGGCGCAAGGGCATCTATGGCGAAAGAGCGCCATGGCACAAGGTATTTTTTCAAATTCTCAAGGTGGGGTCGAAGACCCATTTCCCAAGCATTTCACCCTAAATAAGCGGAGCACCAGACCAGCAGATATCTGAAACAGATACTGCGCCATTTCTTTTTCCCGAAAGCCAATTACCAATTTTTGGGTATCCTCCGTGGTGGCTCGGTGGTTAGAGCGCTCGGCTACTGTTCTGGTGTACCCGGGTTTGAACCCGACCGCTGCGGCCGCGTTTCGATGCAGGCGAAAGGCAGAGAGAGGCGCACGTGTGCTGTGCGATATCGGTTCACGTTAAAATTCCCCAAGTGGTCAAAATTATTCCGGAGCCGTCCACTACGACACCTTTCTTCCCTTCTTTTCTCATTCCTTCCTTTATTCCTTCCCTTAAGGCGCGGTTGAGCTGTCCGCCGAGATGTGATACACATATTGCGCTATTTCTTTTCCTCAACAACTGATATCATTTCATTTTTTGTAGGCGGCGGCTGCATTCCGATGCAGTAAAATTGGTTTTGAGGAAAGTAAATGACGCAGTGACTGTCTCACATATCTCGGTAAAGGAGAGTGAAAGAAGAAACGGAGAAACGGGTGCCGTAGTAGAGGGCTTCGGATAAAATTTTGAGCACCTGGGGATCTTTAAGTGCCCTGAAATTTCCGGGGTTCTTCACTACGGCATCCCTCATAGCCCATACACCATACTACATAAGCCAAACAAACCCTTTGTCTTTGTCCGAGGCACAGAGCACACGCCTGGAAGCCGCGAAGGCCGGCATGGACCCGTACCCCACAAGTGATTTCAGCGGGGCGTGAAGATGTAGTAGTAGTAGTGGTTTTATTAAAAATAATAGTAAAAAGGAAGGAAAAGATTTTTGCTAGCCCCGGCATCTGCCATCGATACTGAAGCACCTGAGCTGGGGCAGCGGAAATAAAGGACAGCAGGCAGAATGGAGAAATGAAATGAAAGAGGTGAGGGGACAGGAATAGAGGACAGGGGGAGAAGTAATATGTACAAACTATTTACACAATAAGTAATGTGTCCAGGTTGTGCGCGTGATTAGTTCAGTTTAGAGGAATTAAATCACGCGCACAGCACTGTGTAGGTTATAACTGGAGTGGGGCGTCCAGTTATTAATCGTTCAAGGTAGAACTCGCGGAGCGTTCGGTCACTGCGTGTAACTACCTGACGGAGAACAGACGGGACGTCAAGCCCGTGTGTTCGAGGAATGCACAGAGGCTCACCAAAGTTCGCTCACGAGTGCGCGCACTGCCCTGCGGCCACAATAGCGTCTTGATGGAGTCTGGTAGTATGCCCTGCGCCCTATAGGCCGCGAGCATATCGCGACGAGCATCGGCGAACGCGGAGCAGCGAAGGAGCAGATGTTCTAGTGTTTCCACTGCACCGCATCCGTCACACACATCACTCATCGCGATTCCGTGCCGCACCCGTCGTTCCCCGGGCCACACGCAGCCAATGCGCGCGCGGAGGATCATTGCACGTTGCGACCGTGTAAGTGCGCGACAGCCGGTGACACTGTCGATGCGCTCACCTCCCGCGATGCGTGGGTCGGGGTGCTGCTTTCGGAGATGGTCGTGAATGGCCGCACGCACGTCCTCCAGCGCAAGGGGCAGATCGCTGGCAGGTAGTTGGTGTGCAGCGGTCGCGAGGTCGTCAGCTTCTTCGTTGCCGGCGATGCCGCAGTGACCGGGCACCCACTGTGCACGCACGTGAAGATGTCTGCAACTCGTACTTTTACGGCCGTATAGTCAGCTGGCTGTTCATCCTCACGCTTCTTTCCACGCTCACAGCCATTTGCGTTCCCCACTACACCGATTCAGATGAAACAGCTCTGTAGCTGCTGCTTTCGCGCCGTACCATTGGACATATAGTAGAGTGGGCCATAAAAAGAATTAAAAATAATAGTGCCCGGCCCCGTACCATTGGACAGCAGGACAACTTCCAGGAATGCCTCTCGTGTAACCACAAGTATCGAAGAGCTTATCGCTGTTAAAATTTGGCCGCATTGGACGCCTCCGCAATTACCTCACTTCCCGAGCGCCTCTTCGATGTCATCCACATCTCCGAGGCGATAGACGCAGTGTGCAACTGCGACCTCCCAAAAATACACATAAGGCCAATTTCAACATAAATCATAGTACATATTTTATTGCTGTAGTCCACACAACAATACAGCCGCGGAAGCAAATACCAGAATTCTGGATAAATTATTTTAGACATATCTTGAGTGTTATTACACCAATAAACCGTTTACTGCGTGTACAAAAAATTATTAAATCATCGTCATGATGCAAAATCAAAATAGACACGAGGCATCACTCGCGGCTGTGGTCCCTGGCAAATCCCGATATTGCAGAGCCGGCACAGGAATAGGTGGAGGAGGCCGCTCCGTCAGAAGCATCCGAGATGGCGTCTGCTCAGCGCCGTCTTGGAGGTGCCCAAGGCGATCTCTGCGACACTCGGTGCCCGCCATCCCAAGGGCGGTACATTCCGTCAATCCTGGTCGGTCGCTTGAGGGAGAAGGCCAGTAAGGTAGCGGCCAGTAACGAAAGGGCAGCCGTAACCTTGCTGGCATGGATAACTAACGGCAGCCAGACTGCATAGCAGCCGCTGCTAGCGTTCCTGTACAGAATAGGTCGAAAGTCCAGGTACTCGCAGATAAAGGTCACTGTGGCGACTTCGAGCTCACGGAAGTCCTCAGGATCCAGCAGGCGGGCGTAGCTCCTTGTCGGGCACTGAGCAGGGACGCAGCACGGCATGAGCGTTCCTTGCACCCACAGCCATTTGCAGCAGGCCAGGAACATGCTCCAGGGCTCCAGGAAACACGTCGGTCGGGGCCAGTCCACGCTGGTGTCTGAGATGGGCAGTGCGAAGGCGCCCCTCTTCCGCACCTCTGGCGATGCCATCACATGCGGTGTCCGCCGTTGGCGATAGTGAAGAAGGTGGCGATCTTAACCCTAACTCCTCAGAAGGCAGCAGGAACGATGCCGGTACAGCTTCCGCGCTCGTGGACTGAGCGGAGAAGCAGCGAACGCAGGATACTCGCGGTTTGGATGACACGGGGTCTCAAGCACTTCTGGCCGGCACTGTATCAGGGAAGCGCCGAGAACAAGGTCTGGCTCAAGCGTGCGCGTGCACTGGAACGTTGGCACGAGGGCATCACGCAGCGCGTGAGGTGAAGACACCGAAGGCGCCCGAGTAATTGGATTATTTTCTTTCTGATTTTGGCATGTTATTTTTACTTTTTTATTGCTTTTGAAGTTTGCCATATTTTCATGTTCATATATTTATTTAGTATTGCCGGCCGCCTTTCGGTAGCCAAGGCATTACATACGCATTCAGACGCTAGGTACAAAAAATTTCAAAAAAAATAAAGGGGCGATAGCAAGTTGCTGGCGCCCTCTAACCACCTCGGTAATCTCAAATTTGTAACCGCCAACCCGCCGTGGTGGCTCAATGGTTAGGCGCTCGGGTACTGATCCGGAGCTCCCGGGTTCGAATCCGACCGCAATGCCTGCGTTTTAATGACGGCAAAACGCGAAGGCGCCCGTGTGCTGTGCGATGTCAGTGCACTTTAAAGATCCGCAGATGGTCGAAATTATTCAGGAGCCCTCCACTACGGCACCTCTTCCTTCCTATCTTCTTTCACTCCCTCCCTTATTCCTTCCCTTATGGTGCGGTTCAGATGTCCAACGATATATGACAGATACTGCGTCATTTCGTTTCCCCCAAAAGCCAATTATTATTATTATTATTAATATTATTATTATTATTATTATTATTATTATTATTATTATTATTATTATTATTATTATTATTATTATTATTATTATAACGCAAATAAGACAACACTGGGAATAGAGTATAGGCTTCGTGTGAGCGGGCCGTGGAGCCCTTTAAGTGTGCTGGGAACGCGATCAAGCCCGACAGCCAGCGAAGAATGCAGAGTATGGACGCGAGGATATAGAAACAAAAAAGGGCCTACGAGACGCCCAACGGCGCAGACGCCCGTGAAACGTCAAAATGTGCTTGCTGCTCCGACCTCTTGGCCGCTGGCTTCCGCCGATTAATGAGCTACGCCCGTAAGCTTTAAGGTCGCTCCACACTGCGACCTCAGTCGGATGCGAAGGTGTCGGCAGGTCATCCCTTTACAGCCACGTATTCAGCTGGCTGTCCACCCTCACTCGTCCTTGCACGCCCAGAGCCATACGCGTTCTTCGCCACTCGAAACGCAAGTGAAACAGCTCAACGCCTGCTGCAGTCGTGCCGTACCATTGGATCATAGGACTCGCCTTCTAGGAATGCCTTTGTGTGTCGTGTAATTGCAAGTACTGAATAGTCTTTGGCAGTTAAACGTTGGCGGCATTGAACGCCTCGGCAAGGAGCTTGAAGTGCTTAAGTATTTGGCTCCCCAGCATTCTTCGAAGCCAACCAAGTCTCCGAGGCGATAGACGCAATTATACTGAACTAGAATACTGGACCAGTATACTAGTTCTCTATAGACGCAATCTGCAACTGCGACCGCACAAATGCACAGGATACAATCTTTAACAAGAAACACATTATATTTTCTTCTCGTTGTCTACAGTAGAATAATGTATCCGCGAAACAGAATCACAAATTTTTTATAAATTTTTGAAAATTTTTTGTATATTAATACATCAACGAACGACTACCTGCAATTACAAAAAAAATCTTACAACAATCGTCATCACGATGCAGAAACAAAATGGACAAGCGACATCGTTCGCGGTTCTGGTCCCTGGCGAATCCCCATGTTCAGGAGCCGGCACACGAACAGTTGGAAGAGACCTCTTGCGTCAGAAGCAGCCGAGGTTGTTCCTGCTCTGCGCCGCCTTGGAGGTGTCTAAGACCACGTGTGGTACCCTCTGAGTTCACCTCCCAAGGGCGCTATATCTCGTAAATCTTGGGCGGTCGTTCGCGGGAGAAGGCCGGTAAGGTATCGGCCATTGAAGAAAGGGCAGCCGTGACTTTCCTGGCAGGAACAACCAACGCCGGCCTCGCCACAGCGGAGCCGCTGCTAGCGTTACGTTACAGGATAGGTCGAGACGCCAGGTGCAGGTCATCGCACCGACGTCGCGCTCCGGAAAGCCCTCCGCGACCAGCGGGCGGACATAGCTCGGTCTCAAGCACTGAGCGTAGCAGCCGGCGCAGGCATTGAGGCAGCTGGGCAGGCCAGTCGCTTCTGCTCTCGGCGACTCTCAGCTGACTAGGTGCCTGCTGCAGGGCTCCAGCAAACACGTCGGTCGTCGTGGCTAGTCCGCGCAACTTTCGGAGCCCAACAGAATGCAGCCGCCCTCCTGCCGTACCACCGGCGATGCCATCTCGTATGGCATCTATAGTCGACGACGTTGAAGGCGGTGGCATCCTAAACCTTTGCTCCTGAGAAAATCGAGGGGGGGGGGGGGGAGGGGAAAGTGCTGGTGGCTGCATCGACGCAAACAGGTTCTGCTTTCGTAGGCTGAGTGACGAAGCAGCGGGAGCGGAATACATGCGGGACGATGAGGCGGTTTTACAGGGCACTTGGGGCCGACGCTGTGCCAAGAAAGCTTCCTCTAGAGCCAGCGCCGAGTTTGGCATGTACGGTCAGTAGAAAGCTGCCGCTAGCCGATCCTCCGCGCGTGGTTAGGTGACAACGAGGCCTACTACGTCGATTTTTTTACTTTTTATTTTTTTCTTGTCACTCGAGTGTTTTGTTATTTTGCTGTTGTTTAAATTAACTACGTGATTTTTTTCGTTTCTTTAATTTGCATGACACACACATCTGAACGATGTATGCGCCATAAATACCTCCCGTGCTGGCGTTGGGATATGTGGTTCTTGAGGAAAGGGAATGGGCAGTAACGGTCTCACATATCTCGGTGGACACCTGAACCGCGCCGTAACTCTAAGGGGATGGTGGGAGGAAGGTGGGAGCTAAAGAAGAAAGGCAGAAGGTCGAAATTATTCCGGAGCCCTCCACTACCCCACATATTTCTTCCTTTCTGCTCTCAGTCCCTCCTCTATCTCCTCCCTTAAGGCATGGTTCAGGCCTCCGCCGATATGTGACAGATATTGCGCTATTTCATTGCCTCAAAAACCAATTACCCATTTTTTGTGGGTGCCTCTGTGGTTAGGGCGCTCGGCAAGTGATACGGAGTACCCGGGTTCGAACCCGACCACGACGTGTGCGTTTCGAACCAGTTGCAGGGGCTAGCAAAAATCTTTTCTTCCCTTTTATTATGATTTTCTTCGGTGGGCGTTCGAAGCGAGCGGACGTGTTTTTTAGCTCTCTGCTCCTTCGGACGCTGGGCCTAAGGCTTCGCGGCGTTGCGGGGTCTCCCCATGGAGGCCACAGACACCGTGAACGAGCGAAGGCCTGTGTTTGGCGGTGACAATCAGCAACGCAGGGCAGGCCGCTCTCGCTCACGATCACGGAGACGAACGCCGTCCAGAGGAAGGTCGTCCAGCACCATTCGGCGAATGCAGGCCGAGATCGCTGATCTGCGGGACACGGTGAGGTGCCTGACGGCGGCGCTCATCACCACCTCGGAGAACCTTGAGTCCGTCATCGGGACCTTGGACGTGTCGCCGGCGGACCCACGCGTTCTAGCCTTGCGGGACGCCATGGCGCTCGCTCACCAGACGCAGAACTCCATGGCGGCTCCCTCCCCGCCATTTCTGGCCACCCCTGCGCTTCCTGCCGCCATTGCTGCTCCTGGGGAACCGGCTGTCATGCCCTCTCCCCCTGATGCTGCTGCTGCGGGCTCACCGCGGACACCTGCAGACGAGGAGAGCATGTGCACCCCAATGGACGAGTCTGCTCTCCGGAAACGGCGACGCTCAACGGGGTCCGAGGAGGAGAGGGACTCGAAAACCAAAAGGGACATCGCGGTGGCCAAGCGGGAAGCTCGAAGGCCCCCCACCGTCACTGCCCCCTCTCCCTCCACACTCGAAGGAGCAGGGCCTTCCCAGCAGGAGCCCCATGGAGCCCACCTCCAGCCTGCTGTTGATGCTGCTGCTGTTGCTGGTGGGGCGACGGCGTCCGGAAGAAAAACGGGTGCGACCTCACCAAATCCCGCCGCACGAGACCAGGCTGCGGCTGGGGCTTCGTCTGCTGGCACCGAGCGCGCCCAACTCCGCGGCGCGCCGCAGCAATGCCCCGCAGGCAGCGGCGACGCTGATGCTGGGGCCAGCCTGGTCCCGTGGCGCATTATCACTACCAAGGCGCAGCGGCGTCGGAGAGCTGCCCTGGAGCGAGCCGCGGCTGCCGTGGAGGTCCCGTCCAGCCTGGTGGGGACGGTGCTGTTTCGGCCGGCGAACCGGGGCACCGCCTTCACCAGGGAACAGGGCTGGGAGTTGGCCGAGGAGATCGGATCCCGCCCGGGCGTCCTCGCCGTCCGGGTAAACATGCGGCGGAATGTGGTGGCAGTGGACGCGGGGAGCAGCGATGCTCTCCAGGCCCTGCTAGCCACGGCCGTCATCCGCGGCGTGCCGGTCTGCGCCAAGGAGCCTCCTCCTCGGAATCAAAGCTCCGGCCTGGTCTTCGGTGTGGACGGGCGCAGGACGGCGGAGGAGCTGCTAGCGGCGGCGGAGTCAACGGTACCGATGGTGTCGGCGTCTCTGTCGGGCAGCACACTAGCTCTCCGTTTTGCGGCGCCGACACCCCCGGCGTTCATCACCATATTCAAGCGCAGGCTCGCGGTCCGCCCCTGCCGTCCCCGGCCGCTCCAGTGTGCCAAGTGCGCCAGCCTGGGGCATGCCACTGAGGTGTGTCGTGCTCCTGCCCGATGCACGCGCTGCGGCGGGCCACACGAGCCTGGTACCTGCGCGAGCAAGCCCCGCTGCATTAACTGCGGGGGGCGGCACGCAGCCATTGACCCAGCGTGCCCGCACTGGCAGCGAGAGCGTCACGTGGCCACTTTAATGGCCACATCCATGGCCCCGATGTCCAGGCGGGTTGTCCGAGCCGTCGTCCAGGCTGAGACAGCGGCCCCAGCCCAGCAACATCAGCAGACGCCGCGCGCTCTTTCTTATGCGCAGGTCGTCAGGGGAACACCCCAGCAGCAGCAGCAGCAGCAGACACAGAAGCAACGGCAGCGCCGGCAGCGGCAGCGGCGATCCGGTTGCCCGGCGTCCCGTGCAGCGCGGCCCGAGCCTGCGGCCGCTTCTCACGGCCAGCCCCCTGACGCACGGGACGCGGAGATCGCGCGCCTAAAGCTGGCGTTGCGCGCCCTCAGCGCACTTTTCCCGGAGGGCACCGATGGACACCGGGCTTGCTTAGAAGCAGCGGGTGCTCCCGCACAGATAAGCCAGCATGATGGCTAGCCGCCGGACTCCCTCCCGCATACCATCCATCCTGCAGTGGAACGTGCGCTCACTTGCGGCGCGGTACGCCGAAATGCGAGTTCGCATCGCACAGGACTCGCCGGAAGTTATCGCGCTGCAGGAGACGTACGTACGTTCACATGACGGGGAGCCCCAGATGCGGCTACCTGGCTACATTGGCTACCACTCAGCCACCACGTGCGAGGAACCCACCTGTGCTGCAGTGCCCTGTTGTGTCACATCTCATCGCCCCGGGAAATCAAGGTGCGCGATATACGTGCGGCAGGACGTCCAGCACACCCTCGTCGGCTCGGCGGCGGCGACATCTGATGCCCAGGAGTGCGTGGTGGTGACAGTGCGCGTCGGTGGTGTTGACACGTCGGTGGCCAGTGTTTATGTGCGTCCAGCTGTCGCGTGGAACGCGCTGTGTTTTCGTGCTGTGTCTTCGTGCTGTGCCCCGCGCCAAATCATATGTGGTGATTTTAACGCCCACCATAGTGCGTGGGGCAGTGCGCGCCACTCCGCGCGGGGAGACGACCTGCACGACGCAGCAACGCAGCTGGGACTCACCCCCTTGAACACCGGCGAGCCCACCTTTCGACGACGCGGAACAACCGGCTCCTGCATCGACGTTGCCTTCGCATCCAGAGGCATCGAGGCGACATGGCGCCGATCACCATCTCTCTGGGGCTCGGATCATTACTCCATCCTAATTGAACCCACTGCGATGGAGGCGCGCCCCAAACGTGCCTACTCCATTACCAACTGGAGTGCGTTCAGGCGGGCGGTCGACGAGGCGGCGGCCACTGGCGCAGATTTCTTTTCAAGTCTAGTCCGAAGCGCTCTCGCAGCCACCCAACGAGCAGAGGTAAGGGCAGGGCAGCCCACACCTGATATGAAGCTGCTCAATCTGCGCGAGAAGAGAGATCGCGCAGAGCGACGGGCGCGACGGACTGACAGAGCCGCCGACTGGACTGTCTACAACCGCTTGGACGCAGCAGCGCGCCGCCACGCCAACAAGCTATACCGCCGGCAGTGGGCTTCACTATGCCAAAGGATGGAGGAAGATGTCAGCTCGCGGAGGCTGTTTGACACCCTGCGGCGCATCACCGAACCACAGGCAAACCGTCAACCGCTGGCCGCCCTCGCAATCTCCAGCGGGCTCAGCTTTGTAGAATTGGCAGAGCGGTTTGCCGATCGGTTCGCGCCGCCCAGCCCCGCAAACGCCGCTAACATAGCTGCTCCTGAGAGCCCCAGAAGCGACGCCAGTCCCTCGCCCGTCGCCTCGGAAGGTCCATGTGATGCGCCGTTCACCGCGGCGGAATTGAACAATGCGCTGCAGCGCTGCCGCCGCCGCTCGGCGCCCGGACCGGACGGGGTGACATACCAAATGCTGCGAAACCTGGATGCGCAGCAACGACAGATCCTCCTGCAGCAGATCAACCTGGTGTGGGAACGCGGGGAGCTTCCGGAGGATTGGCGAACCGCGGTCGTTTGTCCCATCCGAAAGGCAGGGCGCCCACCTACGGAGCTGAGCGGATACCGGCCAGTGGCATTAACATCGGCGGCAGGTAAGCTCATGGAGCATATGGCGTTGCAGCGTCTGAACGAGCGGGCTGCGGAGGCTGATTTGTTTGACGAGCGGCAGACGGGTTTCCGTGGGATGCGGTGCACGGCTGATTCTATATCGGACGTTGTTACAGCGCTGGAGCATGCCAGGGCAGCAGGCCAGGTTGCGCTGCTGCTGCTACTGGACGTCTCGGGCGCTTTTGACAACGGTCACCGCGCACCAATTCTCGCGGTGCTTGAGGGGGCCGGTGTGAGCGGGCGCCTTTTGCGATACGTTCATGGCTTCCTGAGCGGGCGCACCATGCGCGTACGAGTAGGGGGTAAGCTCTCCAAGCCTCGCCCGGTCGACATGGGCGTGCCGCAGGGCTCTGTCATATCACCATTTCTGTTTAATGTGGCCATGTCGGTGGTGCCGGCCTCCCTCCCCACGAGCGGGCGACACCATGTGTACATGTCCATATATGCAGACGACATAGCTCTGTGGTGCCGGGGACCACCGGGCGAGGCGTACCGCGTGCGGGGGTGCCTTCAGGGAGCCCTGACCGCAATCGATGCCAGATTGCGCGGCCTTGGTCTGTCACTGAGCGCGGACAAATCGGTGGCCATGGCCTGCGTTTCGCGCTCGCGCGCGCACCTTGCGCCACTGTCACTGGACGGGACTCCGATTCCTTGGCGTAAATCGGTGCGGTACCTTGGCCTGGACATCGACTGGCGCCTTTCCTTCCGCCCCGCGGCGACCAAGGCCTGTCTGCAGATGAAGAGGATCACCGCCGCCGTGCACAAGCTCACCGCTCGAGGCCAGGGCATCTCCCAGCAAGCCGCGCTGCGTCTATACAATGCCGCAGCTTTGGGGGCGGTGCTCTATGCGCTGCCGCTCGTCACGGTGCGCAAGCCGTGCTGGAAGAAGCTCGAGCTTCAGCACCGCAAGTCCCTGCGCGTGTGCCTAGGCCTGCCCAAAAACTCGCAGTGCGCCGCAACGTTGGCCGAGGCAGGAGCGTGGCCCCTTGAGCTCCAAGCAGCGCGCAGGGCACTGAATCACATCGACCGGCTTCACCGCGCACCGGACGGCGGCTCGCTGCTGCAGCGTATGCGCTCGCACCCGCGCTCACGAATGGGCGCGGCGCTGCTCGAGTATGAGCAATTGACCCAAGGCCCACCCCCCTACGGCTCCTGCGCGCCCTGGCCTGCTGCCTCGGAGGTACAGCGAGAGATCGTCGGCATCGCGGGAAAGCGGAGCACACCCCTCTGCGCTGTGCAGCAGCTGGCCAGAGCCGTCATACACGAGGAGCTCCAGGACCATCTCCTCGTGTACACCGACGGCTCAGTGGCCCGCGACAGCTGCTCCCTTGCTGCGGCGGCCACCATCCCCGCCCTGCGACTGCACAGCCAGCAACACGCAACCTTCCTGGGCTCCTCCACCACGGCGGAGTTGATGGGGATCCGGCTCGGGCTGGACCTGCTGCTCACCCTCGGCCCTCCGCCGCCCAGGAGTGCTCTGCTGTGCGACTCCCGCGCCGCCCTCAGCCGCCTGCAATCTAACGGCCGCGGTACCCCACTAGTGCGGGAAATTCGCTCGCGCATCGAGCGCCTCGCGCAGAGAGGCTGTGCCGTGCGTGCACAGTGGGTGCCCGGTCACTGCGGCATCGCCGGCAACGAAGAAGCTGACGACCTCGCGACCGCTGCACACCAACTACCTGCCAGCGATCTGCCCCTTGCGCTGGAGGACGTGCGTGCGGTAATTCACGACCATCTCCGAAAGCAGCACCCCGACCCACGCATCGCGGGAGGTGAGCGCATCGACAGTGTCACCGGCTGCCGCGCACTTACACGGTCGCAACGTGCAATGATCCTCCGCGCGCGCATCGGCTGCGTGTGGCCCGGGGAACGACGGGTGCGTCACGGAATCGCGACGAGTGATGTGTGTGAAGGATGCGGTGCAGTGGAAACACTAGAACATCTGCTCCTTCGCTGCTCCGCGTTCGCCGATGCTCGTCGCGATATGCTCGCGGCCCATAGGGCGCAGGGCATACTACCAGACTCCATCAAGACGCTATTGTGGCCGCAGGGCAGTGCGCGCACTCGTGAGCGAACTTTGGTGAGCCTCTGTGCATTCCTCGAACACACGGGCTTGACGTCCCGTCTGTTCTCCGTCAGGTAGTTACACGCAGTGACCGAACGCTCCGCGAGTTCTACCTTGAACGATTAATAACTGGACGCCCCACTCCAGTTGTAACCTACACAGTGCTGTGCGCGTGTGTGATTTAATTTCTCTAAACTGAACTAATCACGCGCACAACCTGGACACATTACTTATTGTGTAAATAGTTTGTACATATTACTTCTCCCCCTGTCCTCTACTCCTGTCCCCTCACCTCTTTCATTTCATTTCTCCATTCTGCCTGCTGTCCTTTATTTCCGCTGCCCCAGCTCAGGTGCTTCAGTATCGATGGCAGATGCCGGGGCTAGCAAAAATCTTTTCCTTCCTTTTTACTATTATTTTTAATAAAACCACTACCACCACCACCCTTTTATTATTTTTATTAAAACCACTTTCTTCTACTACTTGTACTACCACTTCCCAGGTGGCCGAAATTATTCCGGAGCCCTCCACTACAGCACCTCTTTCTCTCTTCTTTCACACCCTCCTTTATCTGTTATTAAGAGGGCTTCAAATTGGGTTTGGTGTTACAAAGTGCTTTCGCAACGTCGATGACTTTTTAGTCTGCGCTGGCAACACTCTGGTCATACCGAAATTTGTACGAAAAACTCTGGAGCAATTCAATTTAGCCCACTCACGGCTAACCTTCACTCATGAAGTCCCCACAGATGGCAACCTGCAGTTCCTTCATCTGACATTGTCTGTGGAAATACACTTGTGCTGGGAGTATGCAACACGCAGCGAAAAAGGCCTACTGCCATATGACACGGCCCACTCAAAGCTGATCAAGCGAAAGATGGTCATGTCTTGTTTCGAGCTGGCCATAATTAAAAAAGTCCTGAAGCCACAAGATGCAAAGTAGTCTGAACAACCAGGCAGCAATAGTGAAAAAAGATGGTTGCCCGAAACCACTGCTTGCATCAGTAGCAGAAAAAATGCTTATAAGATTTGTGAAAGTAATGGACCGAGGCAAAGAGCAAGAAAACAAAAGGCCTGTGGTCCTATCGTACATTCATGCACTTTCTCACAATTTTCAAAAAGTTGCCGAAAGGCATGAAGTGCAAGAAGTTTTCTTCCGCACCAACAAAACTAAAAGGAACGTGCGCGAAGGTAAATGAAGAAACCAGTCCTAGAGAAGAGGAGTCTTGTGGCGTCAGGCACACAAACAGGTTCGTCGAGTGCTGTGAAGGAGTTGTTTACAAGATACCCCTATCTTGCGGCCGAGCATATGTGGGCCAGACGGTCATAAGTTTAAATGAAAGACTCAGAGAGCATAGCCGCAACCGCCGGCGGATTAACTCACCTGGAAATCTGGCGGCACATGCGCGAGATGCGATAGCTGCAAACCCAACTTCCGACAGACTACAGTTGTGCTGAAATCCAGAGATAAGACAGCCAGCAGGCTGTGGGAAGCCTACTGCTATTAATCAGGAAAAGAAGGGACGTGTGTTAGTGACCCTTCAGTTTTGCTTACCAAACAGGGAAAGCAATTCTTGGAAAAGTGATAACGAAACCTAAACCGATCTGCTGGGACAAAATCTTTCTGATGCTTGACGATACGATAGCAGAGTCGCTGGTTCAAATGTGTTTTTTATGTTTTGACATGTAAGCTTATATATCTGTGCACACCGCAATAAACCTCAGTTGATAGTTTGTGCACTAGTGTTTGTGTTGTCCCTGTGTTCCCCCACGTCAGTCTAAAACGCAATTATGTTTCACCATGTTATCCGTTATCTTACGGCGCGGTTCAGGTGTCCACCAAGATGTGACATATACTGCGCCATTCCCTTTCCTCAAAAAAACAATATTCAATTTTTTTCCACCGAGAGTTACTGCGCCTCCCTCATTTCTATTCCTTTCATTTTAAAGGGCAGATTTCACAGTGCAAGTACTCGTAGAAACCAGCCAATCCATAGCAAATATGAGATGTGGGACGAAATTTTGAGTTCCAAATCGAAGTATTTTGAAGCGAAAAGCTTCACTACGCTAGTCAACACCGCGCATCGCGCGAGCCGGCGTATGTCGGAGCACGAGTGACGCCACGCACGGCGCAGGTGGCCGCCGCCGAATCCGTCGCCTTTTCTCTCTCTCTCTCGCTCCCTAGTCATACCGAGCCGCAGGTGTTCCGCCACTGCGCAGCGCCTTTCCTCAAAATGCAACTTTATGTTTTCAGTTTTCTCTTTCTTCTATCCCTCCCTCCTTTATCCCTTCCTTTACGGCACGGTTCGGGTGTCCACCTAAGTATGTGAGACGGTTACTGTGCCATTTCCTTCCTCAAAAGCGAAACAAAACAAGTGAGCCGACGGCGTTCATAGGATTCATTGGTGTTGACAACTTTGCAAACGCTGTTCATTTTCACGAAAGGGAAGGCGCACAACCGGCTCCGTGGTCAGTGGAGACCTCAATCTCGCATTCATGTACATGGCGTTGGTGTCAAAAGCCTGCTTTGATTGCGTTCCGCACACTGGATAGGCAGCGCGCCCTCCTTGCTACCCTGGGGGGGTCGCGAGAGATTGATCACCAAATGAACGCTGCGGCATAGGTATTGCTGCAGTGCCGCATGTCAGCCACAACGCTGTCAGAGCTAATTCATTCATTCCACATATCTCTCTCACCACGAATCAAAGCACGAGTGAGGCGTCCATATATCCAGGGAGCCAGTTAAGCGCCCTTCCTTTGCTCAAAGCCATCGCCGTCTAGAACATTGCCAACGTGGACACAATGAACACAGTGAACGCCGATATCTTTCGTTTTGTATATCCTGGATTAGCTGAGCTAATCCACATTAATTCTTTGCCTCGAATTTTTATTGTGCGTTTTATCTTAAAAACCGGACGCGTCAAGTAATGTGCAGAACTCCTTAGTGCACTGGCGCGAAGTGTCCTTTATGTCTATTGTTTATTTTTGTTTATTTTTACAAAGAAACCAGTCTTTCATGTACTGCCTAGTATCACAACGTTTAAGAGAAACTGGTGGGCGGTTGGCTTCGTATGCGGTGGAAAAATGGCACTCTGGCATTACTGCTTATTGTATGCACTTTCGTGCACATCGCTTCTCTGCTTTGTATTTATAATCATCATAAATAGCCCTTCTGTAAACAGTGCTTCACGTCACCTCTATAGTGATGTGTTTTCTTGTCCACAGATATGTGCACTTTTCGCTGTCTCCTTAGCGTTCTGATCACTCGTTGCATTTCCTATGTTAGCGTCTAACGAAATTCTATATCTTGGAGATATGTTTTCTCAGCGTGGCCACTCTTCCCTTCATGTCTCCCTTTGGCACAAGTGTCACCCGCGACACAACGCCCTATTTCACATACAGCACACTGAACATAATCGTTAAATCTCACAGTGTTCCAAGGCAGCCTTGGGAGTGACCACTTTCAACTCTCCAGTACTATTGCTTATGATTCCAAGATTTTCAACCCTCGTTCACAGCTTCTCGCTTACTGGGATAAATTGCGCTCATACTTGGCAGCTGATTCTACCGAACCCCGTACTGTCACCGACTAGACAGACCGTCTGGTAGAGGCTATCCAGGCAAACGCATTAAAGACACCCCTACGGCTCCGCGGGTTGATCCGCACCTGGCTCATCTATGGGAGGCCCGACAGGGACTTCTCAAGCGCTGGAGCCACCAGCGACTCAATCGTACATCGAGACACTGCATAGCTGCTCTCACTCGTGAGGCAGAAGAATACGCGAACACCCTAGCCCGCACACACTGGGCAACCTTTTGTAGCGACCTCAAGAGTACATTAAACACTGAATGCCTGTGGTCCCTCCTACGCTCTCATTTAGATCCAAAAACCACTAAATCTCAGACACAAGTAAACACACAACGTCTAATAAAACTAGAGCTCCAAAAGGGCACACACGTAATTGGCCAACTACGGGACACTTACATACCCACATCCCTTCAGTCAGCAGATCCACCCAATCTACCTCCACCTAGCCCGGAACTTGATGTTGACATTAACTTAAGCAAAGTCCGCCGAGCACTCTTTAGTATTCACCGCTCTACGACGCCGGGGTCGGATGGCACTACTCAATCTGCGCGAACTCTATCTCCAGGAACTCACGGAGCTCTTTAATAACCACTGGCACGCTGGAACGCTCCCATCAGCCTGGGCCCATGCCAGCATGAAATTTATACCAAACCGGGCAAACTTCTCACCCTTCAAAATTTGCGCCCCATCTGCTTAACGAGCTGTGTCGACAAGCTCTTCGAGGATGTCATCCTCAATCGCCTGCAACCGCTCCTAGAAACAACAGGCTTTCTCTCCAATGTTCAATTTGGCTTCCGTCCAAGCATCTCAGCGCCAGACGTACTTCTCGCCCTTAAAGAGTCTCTGTTTTACACTAAGCGCCGTATAGCCGCTACGCGAGCCATACTGGCCCAGGATATTCATAAGGCTTTCGACACAATAAACCATGACCATATCCTGGTGGCATTAGCCACCAGGGGCAGCGGCACCCGGATATGGCAATATGTCCTGGCCTTCCTTCAGGGACGCACGGCAGAACTCCACCTTGGGGATGTCGCCTCCCATTCTTTACCCCTGCCTAACCGGAGAACCCCAGAAGGGGCGGTCCTATCACACCTTTACTTTTTAATACTACCCTAGCGCCACTGGCAAAGGCCCTTGATCCACACAGCCATATACGCAGATGATATAACCCTCTGGACAACGCGAAGATCCATTGGAACAGCCCAGGATATCCTGCAATCTGCCATAGACATCACCACCACTCAATTAGAAAACACAGGCCTCCGTTGCTCTCCAAGTAATTCGGAACTCTTGCAGCTGAAACCCCTGCCCCAGTGACCCCACCCCACCACCCCCACAATGAACTGCACATGTACGGGAATCCAGTGCCCGCTGTGTGTCAGGTGGATTCTCGGCCTTCTCACTAACAACACACTCGATGCAACCGCCACCCTACAGTTCTTGCAAAAACTGGCAAAAAAGGTGGCTGGGCAAATCATGCGGGCGGCAGCACGCAATCAAGGGCTCTCTGAATATGATACCCTCAATATGACAAATGCATTAATCATTAGCCGCATTACATACCACCTCTCATACCACATGCTCAGCGCTAAACACAACAGGCACACATCCTAATACGCACGGCTGTCACTTCCGCCCTACGTCTTCCACGGATGGTTAGCACGAAACGTCTCCTGGCCACTGGTACCCACAATACCGTGATCGAATTAATAGAGGCTAAACGCACCAATCACTTAGTCCTTCTGAGTCGCACGGAAAAAGGAGAATGCCTACTGCGGCAGCTCCGTCTCAATCCACCCATTCCCACCCCAACAAGTCCTCCACCTTACATGATTTCTCTGCGCACGCGGGATCACATATATCAGAAGCCCCAACCTCGCAATATGAGCGCTTGCCTCCATCAGGGTAGGCGGCAGGCTCGAGCGAGCTATTACACCAAAACATACAGCAACCGCTCCGATCCTTTATGTCGACGCGGCAGAAAATTCTGAAGTAGGATTCTTCACGGCAGTCGCAGCCTATGAAGACGGCACTGTGGGCGCCACCGCCGCTATCCGAACTAATTCACCTGCAGAGGCAGAAGGATCGCCATCGCACTTGCGCTGGCCCACTCCGCCATTGACAAAAACATAACCGAAATTTGCACAGATTCCCAGGCCGCATACCACCGCTACCTAAAGGGCGTGGCGACGCCGGCAACACACCGCATTTTTGCCACAGCCACCTCTCTTAACCGAACGGTTACTCTGTAGTGGATCCCTGGGCGTGCCTCGATCCCCGGTAATGAGCGTTTTCGTGCGCTGGTCCGAGAACTCTTCTCCCGGATCCGGGACAATCAGGCACCTAAACCTGCGCAAGAGGTGGTGGTAGTGGTTTTATTAAAAATAATAGTAAAAAGGAAGGAAAAGATTTTTCTAGCCCCGGCATCTGCCATCGATACTGAAGCACCTGAGCTTTGGCAGCGGAAATAAAGGACAGCAGGCAGAATGGAGAAATGAAATGAAAGAGGTGAGGGGACAGGAATAGAGGACAGGGGGAGAAGTAACATGTACAAACTATTAATAGAAGTAACATGTACAAACTATTTACACAATAAGAAATGTGTCCAGGTTGTGCGCGTGATTAGTTCATTTTAGAGGAATTAAATCACACACGCGCACAGCACTGTGTAGGTTACAACTGGAGTGGGGCGTCCAGTTATTAATCGTTCAAGGTAGAACTCGCGGAGCGTCCGGTCACTGCGTGTAACTACCTGACGGAGAACAGACGGGACGTCAAGCCCGTGTGTTCGAGGAATGCACAGAGGCTCATCAAAGTTCGCTCACGAGTGCGCGCACTGCCCTGCGGCCACAATAGCGTCTTGATAGAGTCTGGTAGTATGCCCTGCGCCCTATAGGCCGCGAGCATATCGCGACGAGCATCGGCGAACGCGGAACAGCGAAGGAGCAGGTGTTCTAGTGTTTCCACTGCACCGCATCCGTCACACACATCACTCGTCGCGATTCCGTGACGCACCCGTCGTTCCCCGGGCCACACGCAGCCAATGCGCGCGCGGAGGATAATTGCACGTCGCGACCGTGTAAGTGCGCGAAAGCCGGTGACACTGTCGATGCGCTCACCTCCCGCGATGCGTGGGTCGGG
The DNA here is from genome assembly GCF_052857255.1 of Amblyomma americanum. NCBI lineage: Eukaryota > Metazoa > Arthropoda > Arachnida > Ixodida > Ixodidae > Amblyomma > Amblyomma americanum. The sequence continues at coordinate 36,137,983 of NC_135506.1, read as the reverse complement.
GTGCTGCTCCATCGGTCCTTTATACATATCAAATCCCCACATTCTACAAGCTCAGCTGCATGACATATTACCACCACCCCACAGTACGTTTTCACCCTTATCCAGCGCCACGTGACGACAATTACAGACGGGCTGCTTTATTTCACCGTGCCGTCTCTCATGCTTTCACTCCACCTTTCCTCCTCATTGCAAAACCTGTGGCTCAGCCCGCCTGCCAGAAATGGCTGGCGGATCGGGCTTTATGTGAAGCACAAGCCCGTGGACTCCTGGACTAGTAGGGTACCACTCTGGAAGATTTATTATCGTCTAATAAAGGTTGTTTCCATTCATCCATCCGACATCGCACAGCAGACTGCCGCCTTTTGCGTTTGGCCTCCATGGAAACGCGGTCGCCGCGTTGTAGTTCGAACCCGGGTACACCAGCTCAGGAGATGAACGGCTTAACTATTGAGCCAGCGCGGCGAGTTCCGATGCAGGCGAGATGCAAAACCAACCCACGTAGCGTTACGCTTAACGTGTTACGGCGCTATTATACACCCCCCCCCCCCCCCCCCGAATCGCTTATAGCAAAGGAATTGTCTGTCTGTCTGTTGTTGCCAGGAAGAAAGAAAGAAAGGAAAGTGCACAGGCCTGCTCACTGGCTAAAGCTGAGCCACAATCGCTACCACGTGCAGAGAGTAGGAGAGTTGAAAGATGGGATAGAAAGACAGGATAGTAAAGACGCGCTAAACACGAGGCCGATCCCGGAGGCAATGCAATACCGAGCCAACCGGTGGCGGGAGTGAAGCATCCTTCAAACTCTCCGCCACATTTCCAAAAATAAGTCCAATTGGACCCGTAACAAATACTCTACGGGGTCGAGGAATTGCAGCTTTCGCTGCAGTGCGGTGCAATTCAACCGCTGCATGTGGCCTCGTTAGACAGAAACTGGTTTATGGGGGTTTAACGTCCCAAAGCGACTCATGCTATGAGGGACGCCGTAGTGAAGGGCTCCGGGAATTTAGACCGCCTCACGTTCTTGCGAGTTCACGTTCCAAGCTTTTCTCTCAACTCGCCGCGGTGGCTCAGTGGTTAGAGTGCTCGGCTACTAATCCGGAGTTCCCGGGTTCGAACCCGACCGCGGCGGCTGCGTTTTTATGCAGGCAAAACGCCAAAGCGCCCGTGAGCTGTGCGCTGTCAGCGCACGTTAAAGAAACCCAGGTGGTCGAAAACCATACCATACCACATAAGCCAAACCAAACTTTTTCTGTTTGTCCGAGACAGCAGAGCACACGCCAGGAAGCCGCCAAGGCAGGCATGAACCCGCGCCCCACTAACGATTTCATTAGAGCGTGAAGGTGTTTGGAACTCATGCTTTTACAGCCATATCGTCAGCCGCCTGTTCATTCTGACACTTCTTATCGCGCTCACAGCCATTTGCGTTCCCCACTACACCGATTCAGATGACACAGCTCTGCAGCTGCTGCTTTCGCGCCGTACCATTGGACCGCAGGACACCTTCTGAGATTTTCTCTCGTGTAACCACAAGAACTGAACCATCTATCGCTGTTAAAAGTTCGCGGCATTGTACGCCTCCTCAATTACCCTACCTCCCGAGCCCACACCTCCGAGGCGATAGACGCAGTCTACAACTGCGACTTCCCACAAATACACATGAGACCAAGTGAAACATAAAATATATTCCATATTTTATTGTCGTAGCGTACACAATACAAACGTGAAATCAAGTAGCAGATTTCTAGATACGTAATTTTTAAACATTTTTTGAGTGTCAATGCACCAATAAACTACCTATTGCTTGTACAAAAAATTACCTAATTGACATCAAGATGAGAAATCAAACTAGACGCGAGACGTCGCTCGCGGTTCTGATCTCTGGCGAATCGCGATATTACGGCGCCGGCACAGGAAGAGGTGGAGGAGGCCGCTCCGTCAGAAGCATCCGAGATGGCGTCTGCTCAGCGCCGTCTTGGAGGTGCCCAAGGCGATCTCTGCGACACTCGGTGCCCGCCATCCCAAGGGCGGTACATTCCGTCAATCCTTGGCGGTCGCTTGAGGGAGAAGGCCAGTGAGGTAGCGGCCAGTGAAGAAGGGGCAGCCGTGACCTTGCTGGCATGGGACAACTAACGGCAGCCAGACTGCATAGCAGCCGCTGCTAGCGTTCCGGTACCGGATAGGTCGAAAGTCCAGGTACTCGCAGATAAAGGTCACTGTGGCGACGTCGTGCTTCCACAAGCCCTCCGTGTCCAGCAGGCGGGCGCAACTCCTTGTCGGGCACTGGGCAGGGACGCAGCACGGCATGAGCGTTCCTTGCACCCACAGCCATTCCCAGCAGGCCGGGAGCATGCTCCAGGGCTCCAGGAAACACGTTGGTTGGCGCCAGTCCACGCTGGTGTCTGAGATTAGCAGTGCGAAGGCGCCCCTCTTCCGCACCTCTGGCGATGCCATCACTTGCGGTGTCCGCCGTCGGCGATAGTGAAGAGGACGGCGATCTTAGCCCTAACTCCTCAGAAAGCAGCAGGAACGATGCCGGTACAGCTTCCGCACTCGTAGACTAAGCGGAGGAGCAGACGGACGCAAGATGCTCGTGGTTGCAAGATACGGGTTTTCAGGGCACTTCGAGACGACACTGTGTCAAGGCAGCGCCGAGAACAAGCTCTGCTTCAAGCGTGCGCGAGCACTGGAACGTTGGCACGAGGGGATCGCGCAGCGCGTGAGATGAAGACAACGAAGACGCCCGAGTAATTGGATTCTTTTCTTTCGGATTTTTCAATTTCGTTGTTATGTTTTTACTGTTATATCGCTGCTTAAGGTTGACATATTTTCATGTTTATTTATTTATCTAGTATTGCTGGCCACCTTTCGGTAGCCGAGGCATTACATGCGTAGTAATACGCTATGGGTACAAAAAATGTCAAAAAAAGAGACGATAGCAATTAGCAGGCGCTCTCTGACGTGTTACGGCTTAACGTGTTACGGCGTCATTATACCCCCTAAATCGCTTAAAACAAAGGAATCAGCTTTCGCTGCAATTCAGTGCAATGCAACGCTACAACGGGACTCGTTAGGCAAAACTGGTTTATGGGTGTTTTACGTCCCAAAGCGACTCAGGCTATGAGGGACGCAGTAGTGAAGGGCTTCGGAAATTTAGACCGCCTTGGGTTTTTGCGACGCGCGTCCTTTCAATCTTTTCTCTCCCCATATCTTTTTAACTCTCCTACTGTCTGCGCGTGGCATCGATTGTGGCTCAGCTTGAGGTAGTGAGCAGGCCCGTGCAATTTTCATTCTTCCTGCAGTCGCAACAACACAACCTCGGGTTCTTTAACGTGCACTGACATCGCTCAGTACATGGACCTATTTTGCCTTCATCGAAATTCGACCGCCGCGGCCGGGATTGAACCCGCCCAAGGCAATCGAAAGCAAATTGCCTTTAATCTCTCCACCTCAGACCAAGCCTGTCTAAGGAAGACTTCATAAATAAATAAAAAACTGTTTGTCATTGTTGCCGCCGCCGTGGCTCAGTGGCTTTGGCGCTCGGCTGTTGACACGAAGCACGTCGGTTCCTTTCCGGCCGCGGCGGTCGCATTTCGATGGAGGTAAATTTAGAGGCCCGTGTACTGTGCGATGTCAGTGCACGTTAAAGAACCCCAGAGGGTCGGAATTTTTCCGAAGCGCTTAACTACGGCGTCCCTCATAGCCCATAAGCCATACCACATAAACCAAACCAAACGTTTTGTCTTCGTGCGAGACGGCAGAGCACACGCCAGGAAGCCGCGAAGGAGGCATGAACCTTTGCCCCACTAGCGATTTCATTAGGCCGTGAAAGTGTCCAACTCATACCTTTACGGCCATATCGTCAGCTGTCTGTTCATCCTGACACTTCTTTGCACGCTCACAGCCATTTGCGTTCCCTACTACACCGATTCAGATGAGACAGCTCTGCAGCTGCTGCTTTCGCGCCGTACCATTGGACCACAGGACACCTTCCACGAATGCCTATCATGTAACCACAAGCACCGAAATGTCTATCGCTGTTAAAAGTTGGCGGCCCTGTACGCCTCCGGAATTACCCTACCTTTCGAGCGCCTCTTCGACGCCACTCCGAGGCGATAGACGCAGTCTACAACTGCTACTTCGTGCAAATAAACATGACACCAACTTAAACATGATATACTACATATTTTATTGTCGTAGCCTACACAACAATACAAACGCGAAATCAAATTTCAGATTTCAAGATATATAATTTTTAGACATTTTTTGAGTGTCAATGCACCAATAAACCACTTATTGCTTGTACAAAAAATTCCCTAATCGGCATCATGATGAAAAATCACAATAGACGCCAGACGTAGCTCGCGGTTCTGGTCTCTGGCGAATCCCGATATTACGGCGCCGGTACAGGAGGAGGTGGAGGAGGCCGCTCCGTCAGAAGCATCCGAGATGGTGTCTGCTCAGCGCCGTCTTTGAGGTGCCCAAGGCGATCTCTGGGACCCTCGGTGCCCGCCATCCCAAGGGCGGTACATCCCGTCAATCCTCGGCGGTCGCTTGAGGGAGAAGGCCAGTGAGGTAGCGGCCAGTGAAGAAAGGGCAGCCGTGACCTTGCAGGCATGGTACAACTAACGGCAGCCAGACTGCATAGCAGCCGCTGCTAGCGTTCCGGTACCCGATAGGTCGAAAGTCAAGGTACTCGCAGATAAAGGTCACCACGGCGACATCGTGCTTCCAGAAGCCCTCAGGGCCCAGCAGGCTGGCGTAGCTCCTTGTCGGGCACTGAGCGGAGACGTAGCACGGCATGAGCGTTCCTTGCACCCACAGCCATTCTCAGCAGGCCAGGAACATGCTCCAGGGCTCCAGGAAGCACGTTGGTCGGCGCCAGTCCACGCTGGTGTCTGAGATTAGCAGTGGGAAGGCGCCCCTCTTCCGCACCTCTGGCGATGCCATGACTTATTGAGCTGTCCGCCGTCGGCTATAAAGTGAAGAGGATGGCGATCTTAGCCCTAACTCCACAGAAAACAGCGGGAACGATGCCAGTATAGCTCCCGCGCTCGTGGACTGCGCGGAGGAGCAGCGGACGCAGGATACTCGCGGTTGGAAGACGGGGTCTCAAGGCACTTCGGGACGACACTGTGTCAAGGCAGCGCCCAGAACCAGCTCTGGCTCAAGCGTGCGCGAGCACTGGAACGTTGGCACGAGGGGATCGCGCAGCGCGTGAGATGAAGAGAACGAAGACGCCCGAGTAATTGGATTCTTTTCTTTCGGATTTTTTAATTTCGTTGTTATGTTGTTTTTACTGTTATATCGCTGTTTAAGGCTGACATATTTTCATGTTTATTTATTTAGTATTCCCGGCCGCCTTTCGGTAGCCGAGGCATTACATACGTAGTCAGACGCTATGGGTACAAAAAATGTCAAAAAAGAGTCGATAGCAATTAGCAGGCGCTCTCTAACCACCTCGTTAATCTCAATTGTTAGTAACAGCGCGGGCACCTTCGTTGACAACACGAACCGCACGACAAAAAAATCTCAACTGGGAGGAAGGGGTCCGCAGCGGCCGCGTTTCGACTTAAGCGAAACGCAAAAGCGCCCGTATGCTGTGGGATGTCAGAGCACGTTAAAGATCCCCAGGTGGTCGAAATTTTTCCGCAGCCTTCCACTACGGCACTTCTTTCTTCCTTTCTTCTCTCAGTCCCTCCATTGTCCCTTCCCTTGCAGCGCGGTTCAGGTGTCAGCCGAGATGCCAGACGGGTATACTGCGCAATTTCGTTTCGTTTGGTGGTAGTGGTTTTAATAAAACCACTACCATCAAAAACCAATTTTCATTTACTTCGCCATCTCCTTTCCTTAAAAACCAATTTTCATTTCACTTTCATCCCTCGTCATACTGAGGTTAGCTGTAGCACATCCTGTAGCGCAGTACCGCAGGCAATAATAATAATAATAATAATAATAATAATAATAATAATAATAATAATAATAATAATAATAATAATAATAATAATAATAATAATAATAATAATAATTGGTTTTTGGGGAAAGGAAATGGCGCAGTATCTGTCTCATATATCGTTGGACACCTGAACCGCGCCGTAAGGGAGAGGATAAAGGAGGGAGTGAAAGAATGGAAGAGAGAGGTGCCGTAGTGGAGGGCTCCGGAATAATTTAGGCCACCTGGGGATCATTAACGTGCACTGACATCGCACAGCACACGGGAGCGTTAGCGTTTTTCCTCCATAAAAACGCAGCCGCCGCGGTTGGGTTCGAACCCGGGAACTCCGGATCAGTATTCGAGCGCCCTCACCACTGAGCCACCGCGGCGGGTAACAGACAATAGCATTTCGCGATTACCGAATAACCGCCAACCCGCCGTGGTGGCTCAGTGGTTAGAGCGCTCGGCTACCGAGCCGGTGTACCCTGGTTCGAACCCGGCCGCGGCGGCCGCGTTCCGGTTGGGGCGAAACGCAAGGGCGCCTGTGTGCTGCGCGATCTCAGCTCACGTTGAAGATCCCCAGGTGGTCGAAATTATTCCGGAGACCTCCACTACGGCACCTCTCTCTTCCTTTCTTCTTTGAATCCCTCCTTTATCCGTTCCCTTACGGTGCGGTTCAGGTGTCCGCCGATATATGAGACATATACTGCTTCATATTCTTTCCCAAAAAACGATCATTATTATTATTAAACCAATTAAAGTAAATAACGCAGTGACTGTATCACATAACTCGGTAAAGAAGAAAGTGAAAGTAAAAAGGGAGAAACAGGTCCCGTAGTGGAGGGCTCGGGAAAAATTTTGAGCACCTGGGGATCTTTAACGTGCACTGACATCGCACAGCAGACTGGCGCCTTTTGCGTTTGGCCCCCATGGAAACGCGGCCGCCGCGGTCGGGTTCGGACCCGCATACACCGGCTCAAGAGACGAGTGGCTTACTACTGAGCCACCGCGGCCGGTTCTGATGCAGGCGAAATGCAAAACCAACCCGCGTAACGTTTCCCTTTACGTGTTACGGCGTCATTATACCCCCTAAATCGCTTAAAACAAAGGAATTTCAGTTTTTGCTGCAATGCAGTGCAATGCGAGCGCTGCAACGGGCCTCATTAGGCAAAACTGGTTTATGGGTGTTTTACGTCCCAATGCGACTCAGGCTATGAGGGACGCAGTAGTGAAGGGCTTCGGAAATTTAGACCGCCTTGGGTTTCTGCGACGCACGTCCTTTCAATATTTTCTCTCCACATATCTTTTTAACTCTCCTACTGTCTGCGCGTGGCATCGATTGTGGCTCAGCTGGAGGTAGTGAGCAGGCCCGTGCACTTTTCATTCTTCCTGCAGTCGCAACAACACAACCTCGGCATCTTTAACGTGCACTGACATCGCTCAGTACACGGACCTATTTTGCCTTCACCGAAATTCGACCGCCGCGGCCGGGATCGAACCCGCCCAAGGCAATCGAAAGCAAATTGCTTTTAATCTCTCCACTTCAGACCAAGCCTGTCTAAGGAAGACCTAATCGATCGATAAATAAATAACTGTTTGTCTTTGTTGCCACCGCGGTGGCTCAGTGGCTTTTGCGCTCGGCTGTTGACACGAAACAGGTCGGTTCCTTTCCGGCCGCAGCGGTCGCATTTCGATGGAGGTAAAATTAGAGGCCCGTGTACTGTGCGATGTCAGTGCACGTTAAAGAACCCCAGAGGGTCGGAATTTTTCCGAAGCCCTTAACTACGGCGTCCCTCATAGCCCATAAGCCCTACCACATAAACCAAACCAAACGTTTTGTCTTCGTCCGAGACGGCAGAGCACACGCCAGGAAGCCGCGAAGGAGGCATGAACCCTCGCCCCACTAGCGATTTCATTAGGCCGTGAAGTGTCCAACTCATGCCTTTACGGCCATATCGTCAGCTGTCTGTTCATCCTGACACTTCTTTGCACGGTCACAGCCATTTGCGTTCACCAGTACACCGATTCAGATGAGACAGCTCTGCAGCTGCTGCTTTCGCGCCGTACCATTGGACCATAGGACACCTTCCACGAATGCCTATCGTGTAACCACAAATACTGAAATGTCTATCGCTGTTAAAAGTTGGCGGCCCTGTATGCCTCCGCAATTACCCTACCTTTGGAGCGCCTCTTCGACGCCACTCCGAGGCGATAGACGCAGTCTGCAACTGCTACTTCGTACAAATAAACATGACACCAACTTAAACATGATATACTACATATTTTATTGTCGTAGCCAACACAACAATACAAACGCGATATCAAATATCAGATTTCAAGATATATAACTTTTAGACATTTTTTGAGTGTCAATGCACCAATAAACCACTTATTGCTTGTACAAAAAATTCCCTAATCGGCATCATGATGAAAAATCACAATAGACGCGAGACGTAGCTCGCGGTTCTGGTCTCTGGCGAATCCCGATATTACGGAGCCGGCACAGGACGACGTGGAGGAGGCCGCTCCGTCAGAAGCATCCGAGATGGTGTCTGCTCAGCGCCGTCTTTGAGGTGCCCAAGGCGATCTCTGGGACCCTCGGTGCCCGCCATCCCAAGGGCGGTACATCCCGTCAATCCTCGGCGGTCGCTTGAGGGAGAAGGCCAGTGAGGTAGCGGCCAGTGAAGAAGGGGCAGCCGTGACCTTGCTGGCATGGGACAACGGCAGCCAGACTGCCAGACTGCATAGCAGCCGCTGCTAGCGTTCCGGTACCGGATAGGTAGAAAGTCCAGGTACTCGCAGATAAAGGTCACTGCGGCGACTTCGAGGTCACGGAAGTCCTCCGTGTCCAGCAGGCGGGCGCAACTTCTTGTCGGGCACTGGGCAGGGACGCAGAACGGCAGGAGCGTTCCTTGCACCCACAGCCATTCGCAGCAGGCCGGGAGCATGCTCCAGGGCTCCAGGAAGCACGTCGGTCGGCGCCAGTCCACGCTGGTGTCTGAGATGAGCAGTGCGAAGGCGCCCCTCTTCCGCACCTCTGGCGATGCCATGACTTATTGAGCTGTCCGCCGTCGGCGATAAAGTGAAGACGATGGCGATCTTAGCCCTAACTCCTCAGAAAACAGCAAGAACGATGCCAGTATAGCTCCAGCGCTCGTGGACTGCGCGGAGGAGCAGCGGACGCAGGATACTCGCGGTTGGAAGACGGGGTCTCAAGGCACTTCGGGACGACACTGTGTCAAGGCAGCGCCCAGAACCAGCTCTGGCTCAAGCGTGCGCGAGCACTGGAACGTTGGCACGAGGGGATCGCGCAGCGCGTGAGATGAAGAGAACGAAGACGCCCGAGTAAATGGATTCTTTTCTTTCGGATTTTTTAATTTCGTTGTTATGTTGTTTTCACTATGATATCGCTGTTTAAGGCTGACATATTTTCATGTTTATTTATTTAGTATTCCCGGCCGCCTTTCGGTAGCCGAGGCATTACACACGTAGTCAGACGCTATGGGTACAAAAAATGACAAAAAAGAGTCGATAGCAATTAGCAGGCGCTCTCTAACCACCTCGTTAATCTCAATTGTTAGTAATAGCGCGCGGGCACCTTCGTTGACAACACGAACCACGCGACAAAAAAATCTCAACTGGGAGGAAGGGGTCCGCAGCGGCCGCGTTTCGACTTAAGCGAAACGCAAAAGCGCCCGTATGCTGTGGGATGTCAGAGCACGTTAAAGATCCCCAGGTGGTCGAAATTATTCCGCAGCCTTCCACTACGGCACTTCTTTCTTCCTTTCTTCTCTCAGTCCCTCCATTGTCCCTTCCCTTGCAGCGCGGTTCAGGTGTCAGCCGAGATGCCAGACGGGTATACTGCGCAATTTCGTTTCGTTTGGTGGTAGTGGTTTTAATAAAACCACTACCATCAAAAACCAATTTTCATTTACTTCGCCATCTCCTTTCCTTAAAAACCAATTTTCATTTCACTTTCATCCCTCGTCATACTGAGGTTAGCTGTAGCACATCCTGTAGCGCAGTACCGCAGGCAATAATAATAATAATAATAATAATAATAATAATAATAATAATAATAATAATAATAATAATAATAATAATAATAATAATAATAATTGGTTTTTGGGGAAAGGAAATGGCGCAGTATCTGTCTCATATATCGTTGGACACCTGAACCGCGCCGTAAGGGAGAGGATAAAGGAGGGAGTGAAAGAATGGAAGAGAGAGGTGCCGTAGTGGAGGGCTCCGGAATAATTTAGGCCACCTGGGGATCATTAACGTGCACTGACATCGCACAGCACACGGGAGCGTTAGCGTTTTTCCTCCATAAAAACGCAGCCGCCGCGGTTGGGTTCGAACCCGGGAACTCCGGATCAGTATTCGAGCGCCCTCACCACTGAGCCACCGCGGCGGGTAACAGACAATAGCATTTCGCGATTACCGAATAACCGCCAACCCGCCGTGGTGGCTCAGTGGTTAGAGCGCTCGGCTACCGAGCCGGTGTACCCTGGTTCGAACCCGGCCGCGGCGGCCGCGTTCCGGTTGGGGCGAAACGCAAGGGCGCCTGTGTGCTGCGCGATCTCAGCTCACGTTGAAGATCCCCAGGTGGTCGAAATTATTCCGGAGACCTCCACTACGGCACCTCTCTCTTCCTTTCTTCTTTGAATCCCTCCTTTATCCGTTCCCTTACGGTGCGGTTCAGGTGTCCGCCGATATATGAGACATATACTGCTTCATATTCTTTCCCAAAAAACGATCATTATTATTATTAAACCAATTAAAGTAAATAACGCAGTGACTGTATCACATAACTCGGTAAAGAAGAAAGTGAAAGTAAAAAGGGAGAAACAGGTCCCGTAGTGGAGGGCTCGGGAAAAATTTTGAGCACCTGGGGATCTTTAACGTGCACTGACATCGCACAGCAGACTGGCGCCTTTTGCGTTTGGCCCCCATGGAAACGCGGCCGCCGCGGTCGGGTTCGGACCCGCATACACCGGCTCAAGAGACGAGTGGCTTACTACTGAGCCACCGCGGCCGGTTCTGATGCAGGCGAAATGCAAAACCAACCCGCGTAACGTTTCCCTTTACGTGTTACGGCGTCATTATACCCCCTAAATCGCTTAAAACAAAGGAATTTCAGTTTTTGCTGCAATGCAGTGCAATGCGAGCGCTGCAACGGGCCTCATTAGGCAAAACTGGTTTATGGGTGTTTTACGTCCCAATGCGACTCAGGCTATGAGGGACGCAGTAGTGAAGGGCTTCGGAAATTTAGACCGCCTTGGGTTTCTGCGACGCACGTCCTTTCAATATTTTCTCTCCACATATCTTTTTAACTCTCCTACTGTCTGCGCGTGGCATCGATTGTGGCTCAGCTGGAGGTAGTGAGCAGGCCCGTGCACTTTTCATTCTTCCTGCAGTCGCAACAACACAACCTCGGCATCTTTAACGTGCACTGACATCGCTCAGTACACGGACCTATTTTGCCTTCACCGAAATTCGACCGCCGCGGCCGGGATCGAACCCGCCCAAGGCAATCGAAAGCAAATTGCTTTTAATCTCTCCACTTCAGACCAAGCCTGTCTAAGGAAGACCTAATCGATCGATAAATAAATAACTGTTTGTCTTTGTTGCCACCGCGGTGGCTCAGTGGCTTTTGCGCTCGGCTGTTGACACGAAACAGGTCGGTTCCTTTCCGGCCGCAGCGGTCGCATTTCGATGGAGGTAAAATTAGAGGCCCGTGTACTGTGCGATGTCAGTGCACGTTAAAGAACCCCAGAGGGTCGGAATTTTTCCGAAGCCCTTAACTACGGCGTCCCTCATAGCCCATAAGCCCTACCACATAAACCAAACCAAACGTTTTGTCTTCGTCCGAGACGGCAGAGCACACGCCAGGAAGCCGCGAAGGAGGCATGAACCCTCGCCCCACTAGCGATTTCATTAGGCCGTGAAGTGTCCAACTCATGCCTTTACGGCCATATCGTCAGCTGTCTGTTCATCCTGACACTTCTTTGCACGGTCACAGCCATTTGCGTTCACCAGTACACCGATTCAGATGAGACAGCTCTGCAGCTGCTGCTTTCGCGCCGTACCATTGGACCATAGGACACCTTCCACGAATGCCTATCGTGTAACCACAAATACTGAAATGTCTATCGCTGTTAAAAGTTGGCGGCCCTGTATGCCTCCGCAATTACCCTACCTTTGGAGCGCCTCTTCGACGCCACTCCGAGGCGATAGACGCAGTCTGCAACTGCTACTTCGTACAAATAAACATGACACCAACTTAAACATGATATACTACATATTTTATTGTCGTAGCCAACACAACAATACAAACGCGATATCAAATATCAGATTTCAAGATATATAACTTTTAGACATTTTTTGAGTGTCAATGCACCAATAAACCACTTATTGCTTGTACAAAAAATTCCCTAATCGGCATCATGATGAAAAATCACAATAGACGCGAGACGTAGCTCGCGGTTCTGGTCTCTGGCGAATCCCGATATTACGGAGCCGGCACAGGACGACGTGGAGGAGGCCGCTCCGTCAGAAGCATCCGAGATGGCGTCTGCTCAGCGCCGTCTTTGAGGTGCCCAAGGCGATCTCTGGGACCCTCGGTGCCCGCCATCCCAAGGGCGGTACATCCCGTCAATCCTCGGCGGTCGCTTGAGGGAGAAGGCCAGTGAGGTAGCGGCCAGTGAAGAAGGGGCAGCCGTGACCTTGCTGGCATGGGACAACGGCAGCCAGACTGCCAGACTGCATAGCAGCCGCTGCTAGCGTTCCGGTACCGGATAGGTAGAAAGTCCAGGTACTCGCAGATAAAGGTCACTGCGGCGACTTCGAGGTCACGGAAGTCCTCCGTGTCCAGCAGGCGGGCGCAACTTCTTGTCGGGCACTGGGCAGGGACGCAGAACGGCAGGAGCGTTCCTTGCACCCACAGCCATTCGCAGCAGGCCGGGAGCATGCTCCAGGGCTCCAGGAAGCACGTCGGTCGGCGCCAGTCCACGCTGGTGTCTGAGATGAGCAGTGCGAAGGCGCCCCTCTTCCGCACCTCTGGCGATGCCATGACTTATTGAGCTGTCCGCCGTCGGCGATAAAGTGAAGACGATGGCGATCTTAGCCCTAACTCCTCAGAAAACAGCAAGAACGATGCCAGTATAGCTCCAGCGCTCGTGGACTGCGCGGAGGAGCAGCGGACGCAGGATACTCGCGGTTGGAAGACGGGGTCTCAAGGCACTTCGGGACGACACTGTGTCAAGGCAGCGCCCAGAACCAGCTCTGGCTCAAGCGTGCGCGAGCACTGGAACGTTGGCACGAGGGGATCGCGCAGCGCGTGAGATGAAGAGAACGAAGACGCCCGAGTAAATGGATTCTTTTCTTTCGGATTTTTTAATTTCGTTGTTATGTTGTTTTCACTATGATATCGCTGTTTAAGGCTGACATATTTTCATGTTTATTTATTTAGTATTCCCGGCCGCCTTTCGGTAGCCGAGGCATTACACACGTAGTCAGACGCTATGGGTACAAAAAATGACAAAAAAGAGTCGATAGCAATAAGCAGGCGCTCTCTAACCACCTCGTTAATCTCAATTGTTAGTAATAGCGCGCGGGCACCTTCGTTGACAACACGAACCACGCGACAAAAAAATCTCAGCTGGGAGCAAGGGGTCCACGGCGGCCGCGTTTCGACTTATGCGAAACGCAAAGGCGCCCGTGTGCTATGCGATGTCAGTGCACGTTAAAGATCCCCAGGTGGTCGAAATTATGCCGGAGCCCTCCACTACGGCACCTCTTTCTTCCTTTCTTCTTTCACTCCCTCCTTTCTCCCTTCTCTTGCAGCGCGGTTCAGGTGTCAGCCGAGATTCGAGACGGGTATACTGCGCAATTTCGTTTCGCCCAAAAACCAATTTTCATTTACTTCGCCATCTCCTTTCCTTAAAAACCAATTTTCATTTCACTTTCATCCCTCGTCATACAGAGGTTAGCTATATCACATCCTGTAGCGCAGTACCGCAGACAATAGCATTTCGCGATTACCGTGTAACCGCCAACCCGCCGTGGTGGCTCAGTGGTTAGAGCGCTCGGCAACTGAGCCGGAGTACAATGGTTCGAACCCGACCGCGGCGGCCGCGTTCCGATGGGGGCGAAACGCAAGGGCGCCTTTGTGCTGCGCGATCTCAGCTCACATTGAAGATCCCCAGGTTTTCGGAATTTTTTTCCGGAGACCTCCACTACGGCACCTCTCTCTTCTTTTCTTCTTTGACTCCCTCCTTTATCCGTTCCCTTACGGTGCGGTTCAGGTGTCCGCCGATATATGAGACATATACTGCTTCATTTTTTTCCCCAAAAACAATCATTATTATTACTAAACCAATTAAAGTAAATAACGCAGTGACTGTCTCACATAACTCGGTAAAGGAGGGACTGAAAGTAAAAAGGGAGAAACAGGTCCCGTAGTGAAGGGCTCGGGAAAAATGTTGAGCACCTGGGGATTTTTAACGTGCACTGACATCGCACAACAGACTTTCGCCTTTTGCGTTTGGCCCCCATGTAAACGCGGCCGCCGCATTCGGGTTCGGACCCGCATGCACCGGATCAAGAGACCAGTGGCTTACTACTGAGCCACCGCGGCCGGTTCTGATGCAGGCGAAATGCAAAACCAACCCGCGTAACGTTACGCTTAACGTGTAACGGCGTCATTATACCTCCTAAATCGCTGAAAACAAAGGAATCTCAGCTTTCGCTGCAATGCAGTGCAATGCAAGCGCTGCAACGGGCCTCGTTAGGCAAAATTGGTTTATGGGTGTTATACGTGCCAAAGCGACTGAGGCTATGAGGGACGCAGTAGTGAAGGGCTTCGGAAATTTAGACCGCCTTGGGTTTTTGCGACGCGCGTCCTTTCAATCTTTTCTCTCCACATATCTTTTTAACTCTCCTACTGTCTGCGCGTGGCATCGATTGTGGCTCAGCTTGAGGTAGTGAGCAGGCCCGTGCACTTTTCATAATTCCTGCAGTCGCAACAACACAACCTCGGGTTCTTTAACGTGCACTGACATCGCTCAGTACACGCACCTATTTTGCCTCCATCGAAATTCTACCGCCGCGGCCGGGATCGATCCCGCCCAACGCAATCGAAAGCAAATTGCCTTTAATCTCTCCACCTCAGACCAAGCCTGTCTAAGGGAGACTTAATCAATCAATAAATAAATAAATGTCTTTGTTGCCGCCGCGGTGGCTCAGTGGCTTTGGCGTTCGGCTGTTGACACGAAACACGTCGGTTCCTTTCCGACCGCGGCGGTCGCATTTCGATGAAGGTAAAATTAGAGGCCCGTGTACTGTGCGATGTCAGTGCACGTTAAAGAACCCCAGAGGGTCGGAATTTTTCCGAAGCCCTTAACTACGGCGTCCCTCATCGCCCATAAGCCATACCACATAAACTAAACCAAACGTTCTCTTCTGTGTTCGTCCAAGACGGCAGAGCACACGCCAGGAAGCCGCGAAGGAGGCATGAACCTTCGCCCCACTAGCGATTTCATTAGGCCGTGAAGGTGTCCAACTCATGCCTTTACGGCCATATCGTCAGCTGTCTGTTCATCCTGACACTTCTTTGCACGCTCACAGCCATTTGCGTTCCCTACTACACCGATTCAGATGAGACAGCTCTGCAGCTGCTGCTTTCGCGCCGTACCATTGGACCACAGGACACCTTCCACGAATGCCTATCATGTAACCACAGGTACCGAAATGTCTATCGCTGTTAAACGTTGGCGGCCCTGTACGCCTCCGCAATTACCCTACCTTTCGAGCGCCTCTTCGACGCCACTCCGAGGCGATAGACGCAGTCTACAACTGCTACTTCGTACAAATAAACATGACACCAACTTTGACATGATATATTACATATATTATTTTCATAGCATACACGACATTACAGTCGCGAAACCAAATGTCATATTTTTAGATATATTATTTTTAGACATTTCTTGAGCCTCAATGCAAAAATGAAATACGCATTGCAAGGAGAAAAAATCTTAAATCGCCATCATTATGTGAAATCAGAATAGACGCGAGGCATCACTCGCGGCTGTGGTCCCTGGCGAATCCCGATATTACGGAGCCGGCACAGGAAGAGGTGGAGGAGGCCGCTCCGTCAGAAGCATCCGAGATGGCGTCTGCTCAGCGCCGTCTTGGAGGTGCCCAAGGCGATCTCCGCGACCCTCGGCGCCCACCATCCCAAGGGCGGTACATTCCGTCAATCCTGGTCGGTCGCTTGAGGGAGAAGGCCAGTAAGGTAGCGGCCAGTGAAGAAGGGGCAGCCGTGACCTTGCTGGCATGGGACAACTAACGGCAGCCAGACTGCATAGCAGCCGCTGCTAGCGTTCCGGTACCGGATAGGTTGAAAGTCAAGGTACTCGCAGATAAAGGTCAGTGTGGCGACTTCGAGCTCACGGAAGTCCTCAGGATCCAGCAGGCTGGCGTAGCTCCTTGTCGGGCACTGAGCAGGGACGCAGCACGGCATGAGCGTTCCTTGCACCCACAGCCATTCGCAGCAGGCCAGGAACATGCTGCAGGGCTCCAGGAAGCACGTTGGTTGGCGCCAGTCCTCGCTGGTGTCTGAGATGAGCAGTGCGAAGGCGCCCCTTTTCCGCACCTCTGGTGATGTCATCACGTGCGGTGTCCGCCGTCGCGAAAGTGAAGAGGACGGCGATCTTAGCCCTAACTCCTCAGAAAACAGCAGGAACGATGCCGGTACAGCTTTCGCACTCGTAGACTGAGCGGAGAAGCAGCGGACGCAGGATACTCGCGGTTTGGATGACACGGGGTCTCAAGGCGCTTCTGGCTGGCAGAGTATCAGGGAAGCGCCGAGAACCAGGTCTGGCTCAAGCGTGCGCGTGCACTGGAACGTTGGCTCGAGGGGATCACGCAGCGCGTGAGATGAAGACAACGAAGGCGCCCGAGTAATATGATTCTTTTCTTTCTGATTTTGGCATGTTGTTTTTACTTTTTTATTGCTGTTGAAGTTTGCCATATTTTCTTGTTCATATATTTATTTAGTATTGCCGGCGGCCTTTCGGTAGCCAAGGCATTACATACGCATTTAGACGCTAGGTACAAAAAATTTCAAAAAAAATAAAGGGGCGATAGCAAGTTGCTGGCGCCCTCTAACCACCTCATTAATCTCAAATTTATAACCGCCAACCCTCTGTGGTGGCTCAATGGTTAGGCGCTCGGGTACTGATCAGGAGCTCCCGGGTTCGAATCCGACTGCAGCGGCTGCGTTTTTATGGAGGAAAAACGCTAAGGCGCCCGTGTGCTGTGCGATATCAGTGCACGTTTAAGATCCCCAGGTGGTCGAAATTATTCAGGAGCCCTCCACTACGGCACCTCTTCCTTCCTATCTTCTTTCACTCCCTCATTTATTACTTTTCTTACAGTGCGGTTCAGGTGTCCAACGATATATGAGACAGATACTGCGCCAATTAGTTTCCCCAAAAACCAATTATTATTATTATTATTATTATTATTATTATTATTATTATTATTATTATTATTATTATTATTATTATTATTATTATTATTATTATTATTATTATATGCTGAAAATAAGACAACACTGGGAATAGAGTATAGGCTTCGTGTGAGCGGGCCGTGGAGCCCTTGAAGTGTGCCGGGAACGCGATCAAGCTGGACATCCAGCGAAGAATGCAGAGCATCGACGTGAGGATATACAAACAAAAAAGGGCCTACGAGACGCCCGTGAAACGTCAAAATGTGCTTACTGCTCCGACCTCTTGGCTGCTGGCTTTCGCCGATTAATGAGCTATGCCCGTAAGCTTTGAGGTCGCTCCACACTGCGACCTCAATAGGATGCGAAGGTGTCGGCCGGTCATCCCTTTACAGCCACATAATCAGCTGGCTGTCCACCCTCACGCGTCCTTGCACGCCCAGAGCCATTCGCGTTCTTCTCCACTCGGAATGCAGGTGCAACAGCTCAACACCAGCTGCAGTCGCGCCGTACCAGTGGATCACAGGACTCACCTTTTAGGAATGCCTGTGTCGTGTAATTACAAGTACTGAACAGTCTTTGGCTGTTAAAAGTTGGCGGCATTGAACTCATCGGCAAGGAGCTTGAAGTGCTTAAGTATTTGGCTCCCCAGCACTTCTTCGAAGCCAACCACGTCTACGAGGTGATAGACGCAAATATACTGAATTAGAATACTGGACTAGTATACTAGTTTTTTTTTTAATTTTAATTGGTTTTGGGGGAAAGGAAATGGCGCAGTATCTGTCTCATATATCGTTGGACACCTGAACCGCGCCGTAAGGGAAGGGATAAAGGAGGGAGTGAAAGAAGAAAGGAAGAAGGAGGTGCCGTAGTGGGGGGCTCCGGAATAATTTCGACCACCTCTATAGACGCAATCTACAAGTGCGACTTCGCACAAATACACAGGATACAATCTTCAACAAGAAATGCATTATATTTTCTTCTCGTGTTCTACAGTATACTATATCCGCGAAACAGAATCCCAAATTTTTAGATGAATTTTTAGAGAATTTTTTTGTATATCAATACATCAATGAACGACTACCTGCATTTAGAAAAATCTTACAACAATCGTCATCACGATGCAGAAGCAAAATAGATAAGCGACATCGTTCGCGGTTCTGGTCCATGGCGAATCCTCATGTTCAGGACACGGCACAGGAACAGTTGGAAGAGACCCCCCTTGCGTCAGAAGCAGCCGCTGTCGTTCCTGCTCAGCGACGCCTTGGAGGTGTCCAAGAGCACGTGTGGTACCATCTGAGATCACCTCCCAAGGGCGCTATATCTCGTCAATCCTGGGCGGTCACTACAGAAAGAAGGCCAGTGAGGTAGCGGCCAGTGACGAAAGGGCAGCCGTGACTTTCATGGCAGGAATAACCAACGCCGGCCTCGCCACAGCGGAGCCGCTGCTAGCGCTTCGTTACAAGATAGGCCAAGACACCAGGTGCAGGTCATCGCACCGACGTCGCGCTCCCGGAAGGCCTCCGCGTCCAGCGGGAGAACATAGCTCGGTCTCAAGCATTGAGCGTAGCAGCCGGCGCAGGTATTGAGGCAGCTGGGCAGGCCAGTCGCTTCTGCTCTCGGCGACTCTCAGCTGACTAGGTGCCTGCTGCAGGGCTCCAGCAAACACGTCGGTCGTCGTGGCTAGTCCGCGCAACTGTCGGAGCCCAACAGAATGCAGGCGCCCTCCTGCCGTACCACCCGCGATGCCATCTCGTACGGCATCTACAGTCGACGACGTTGAAAACGGTGGCATCCTGAACCCTTGCTCCTGAGAAAACCGAAGGAGGGGGGGGGGGGGGGGGGGTGCTGGTGGCTGCACCGACGCAAACAGGTCCCGCTTTCGTAGGCTGAGTGACGAACCAGCGGGAGCGGAATACAAGCGGGCCGATGAGGCGGTTTTTCAGTGCACTTAGGGCCGACGCTGTGCCAAGGAAGCTTCTTCTAGAGCCAGCGCCAAGTTGGCGTGTACGGTCAGTAGAACGCTGCCGCTAGCCGATCCGCCGTGCGTGGCGAGGTGATAAGGAGGCCTACTACGTCGATTTTCTTACTTTTTGTTTCTGTCACTCGAGTGTTTTGTTATTTTACTGTTGCTTAAATTAACTACGCGCATTTTTTTCGTTTCTTTTATTTGCGTGACACACTCATCTGAACGATGTTGCACAACAAATACCTACCGTGCTGACTTTGGGATATGTGGTTTTTGAGGAAAGAAAATGGGCGGTAACTGTCTCACATATCTCGGTGGACACCCGAACCGCGCCGTAAGACTCTAAGGGGATGGAGGTAGGGAGGTGGGAGTTAAAGAAAGCCAGGAGGTCTAAATTATTCCGGATCGAGGCCTCCACTACGCCACATATTTCTTTTTGTTCTCTCAGTCCCTCCTCTATCCATTCCCTTAAGGCACGGTTCAGGTGTCCGCCGATATGTGAGACATACTGCGCCCTTTCATTTCCCCAAAATCAATTACCAATTTTTTGTGGGTACCCGCTATGGTGACACAGTAGTTAGGGCGCTCGGCAAGTGATCCGGAGTTCCCGGGTTCGAACCCGACCACGGCATGTGCGTTTCGAAGGAGTCGAAACTCAAAGTCGCCCGTGTGCTGTGCGATGTAACAGCACGTTAAAGATCCCCAGGTGGTCGAAATTGTTCCGGAGCCCTCCACCATAGCACTTCTTTCGTCCTCCCTCCTTTATGCCTTCCCTTACATTTCTTATTGTGTAAATAGTTTGTGTATATTACCTCTCCTCGTATAATCTCTTCCTGTCCCCTCACCTCTTTCATTTCATTTCTCCGTTCTGCATGCTATCCTTTATTTCCACTGCCTCAGCTCAGGTGCTTCAGTATCGATGGCAGTTGCCGGGGCTACGCTAGCAGACCGGCCTGAGGCGATGGCTTGCTTGGCAGGGTCCTCGGAGCGCAGTAGGGTCTCCCAAGCAGCCAGTTATGCGTGTTTCCTTTGCTCAAAGCCACCGCCGTCTAGAACATTGTCAACGCCAACACCAATGAACACAGTGAACGCCGGTATATTTCGCTTTATATATCCTGGATTATCTCAGCTAATACACATTTTTCTTCGAATTTATATTGTGCGTTTTGTCTTAAAAACCGGACGCGTCGAGTAATGTGCAGAATTTCTTAATGCACTGGCGCGAAGTGTCCTTTATGTCTATTGTTTATTTTCGTTTATTTTTACAAAGAAGCCAGTCCTTCATATACTGCCTAGTATCACAACGTTCAAGCGAGACTGTGCTAGGCGGTTGGCTTCGTGAGCGGTGGAAAAATGGCACACTGGCATTGGTGCTTATTGTATGCACTTTCGTGCACATAGTTTCTCTGTTTTGTATTTATAACCATCATAAATAGCGCATCGGTAAACAGCGGTTCACGTCACCTTTATAGTGATGTGTTTTCTTGTCCACAGATATGTGCACTTTTCATTCTTACCGTTCTGATCACTCGTTAAACTTCCTATGTTAGCGTGTAATGAAACTTTATATCTTGGAGAAATCAGCATGTTTTTTAATGTTATGTTTAGTTTCATCAGTGTGGTCACTCTTCCCTTCATGTCTCTCATTGGCACAAGTGTCACCCGCGACACAACACCCTATCTCACATATACCCCACCGAACATAATCGTTAAATCTCACACAGTGCTCTAAGACAGCCTTGGGAGTGACCACTTTCCAGTCCACTATTATTGCTTATGATTCCAAGATTTTCAACCCTCGTTCACAGCTTCTCACTGACTGGGATAAATTGCGCTCATACTTGGCAGCTGATTCTACCGAACCCCGTACTGTCACCCACTGGACAGACGGTCTGATGGAGGCTATCCAGGCTAACAGCAAACGCATTAAAAACACCCCTGCGGCACCGCAGGTTGATCCGCACCTGGCTCATCTATGCGAGGCCCGACAGGGACTTCTCAAGCGCTGGCGTCACCAGCGACACAATCGTACATCGAGACTCTGCATAGCTGCTCTCACTCGTGAGGCAGAAGAATACGCGAACACCTTAGCCCGCGCAAACTGGGCAACCTTTTGTAGCGACCTCAAGAGTACATTAAGCACTAAACGCATGTGGTCCCTCCTACGCGCTCTCTTAGATCCAAAAACCACTAAATCTCAGACACAAGTAAGCAGACAACGTCTAATACAACTAGAGATCCAAAATGGCACACACGTAATTGGCCAACTACGGGACACTTCTATATATATATATCCCTTCAGTCAGCAGATCCACCCTATCTACCTCCACCTAACCCGGAACCTGATGCCGACATTAAATTAAGCGAAGTCCGCCGAGCACTCTTTAGTATTCACCGCTCTACGGCGCCGGGGTCGGATGGCACTACTCAATCTACACGAACTCTATCTCCAGAAACTCACGGAGCTCTTTAATAACCACTGGCACGCTGGAACGCTCCCATCAGCCTGGACCCATGCCAGCATGCGATTTATACCAAAACCGGACAAACCCCTAACCCTTCAAAATCTGCGCCCCATCTGCTTAACGAGCTATGTCGACAAGCTTTTCGAGGATTTCATTCTCAATCGCCTGCAACCTTTCCTAGAAACAACAGGCTTTCTCTCCAATGTTCAATTTGGCTTCCGTCCAAGCATCTCAGCGCAAGACGTACTTCTCGCCCTTAAAGACTCTCTGTTTTACGCTAAGCGCCGTATAGCCGCTACGCGAGCCATACTGGCCCAGGATATTCATAAGGCGTTCGACACAATAAGCCATGACCATATCCTCTTGACATTAGCCACCAGGGGCAGCGGCACCAAGCTATAGCAATATGTTCGGGCGTTCCTTCAGGGACGCACAGCACAACTCCACCTTGGGGATGTCGCCTCCCATTATTTACCCCTGCCTAACCGGGGAACCCCAGAAGGGGCGGTCCTCTCACACCTTTACTTTTTAATATTACCCTAGCACCACTGGCAAAGGCCCTTGATCCACACAGCCATATACGCAGATGATATAACCCTCTGGACAACGCGAGGATCCATTGGAACAGCCCAGGATATCCTGCAAACTGCCATAGACATCACCACCACTCAATTAGAAAATACAGGCCTCCGTTGCTCTCCAAATAATTCGGAACACTTGCAGCTGAAACCCCTGCCCAGTGACCCCCCCCCCACCCCCAATGAACTGCACTTGTACGAGAATCCAGTGCCCGTTGTGTCTCAGGTGGATTCTCGGCCTTCTCGTTAACAACACACTCGATGCAACCGCCACCCTACAGCTCTTGCAAAGACAGGCCAAACAGGTTGCTGGGCAATCAAGCGGGCGACAGCACGCAATCATGGGCTCTCTGAATATGAGACCCTCAATATTACAAATGCATTAATAATTAGCCGCATTACATACCACCTCTCATTCCACATGCTCAGCGCTAAACACAAGAGGCAGACATCCTAATACGCACGGCTGTCACTTCCGCCCTACGTCTTCCACGGATGGTTAGCACGAAACGTCTCCTGGCCACTGGTACCCACAATACCGTGATCGAATATTAATAGAGGCTAAACGCACCAAACACTTAGTCCGTCTGAGTCGCACAGAAGCAGGACAATGCCTACTGCGGCAGCTCCGTCTCAATCGACCCATTCCAACCCCAACAAGTGCTACACCTTACATGAATTCTCTGCGCACGCGGGATCACATATATCAGAAGACCCTACTGCGCATTATGAGCGCTAGCCTCCATCAGGGTAGGCGGCAGGCTCGAGCGAGCTATTGCACCAGGACATACAGCAACCGCTCCGATCCTTTATGTCGACGCGGCAGAAAATTCTGAAGTAGGATTCTTCACGGCAGTCGCAGCCTATGAAGACGGCACTATGGGGGCCGCCGCCACTATCCGAACTCATTCGCCTGCAGAGGCGGAAGGAGCCGCCATCGCACTTGCACTGGCCCACTCCACCATTGGCAAAAACTTTACCGAAATTTGCACAGATTCCCAGGCCGCATACCACCACTACCAAAAGGGCGTGGTGACGCCGGCAACGCACGTATTTTTGCCACAGCCACCTCTCTCAACCAAACGGTTACTCTGTCGTGGATACCTGGGCATGCCTCGATCCCCGATAATGAGCGCGTTCATGCGCTGGCCCGAGAACTCTCCTCCCGGATCCGGGACAATCAGGCACCTAACCCTGCGCAAGAGGCCCCATCAGTCCTTTATACATATCATCAAATCACCACATTCTACAAACTCAGCCGCATGACATTACCACCACCACACAGTACCTTTTCGCCCTTATCCAGCGCCGCGTGGCAGCAATTACAGGCGGGCTGTTTTATTTCGCCGTGCCGTCTCTCATGCTTTTACT
Source organism: Amblyomma americanum (assembly GCF_052857255.1). Taxonomy (NCBI): domain Eukaryota; kingdom Metazoa; phylum Arthropoda; class Arachnida; order Ixodida; family Ixodidae; genus Amblyomma; species Amblyomma americanum. The sequence goes on along the minus strand of NC_135506.1, from coordinate 36,114,156 downwards.
CCACCTTTCCTCCTCATTGTAACACCTGTGGCTTGCCCAGATCCACACTTTTCTACTACCTTTAGGAATGTCCTTCCCCACAGGCCGTACCCCCCTACCCAATCCCACTCATTCTTCCTGGGAGGCTGCTTTACGGACCACTCAGCCCGCCTGCCAGAAATGGCTGGTGGATCGGCCTTTATGTGAAGCACAATCCTGTGGACTCCTGGACCAGTATGGTACCACTCTGGAAATTTTTTTTTGTCTCATAAAAGTTTTTTCCATCCATCCATCCATCCATCCATCCATCCGACATCGCACAGCAGACTGGCGCGTTTTGCGTTTGGCCTCCATGGAAACGCGGTCGCCGCGGTCTGGTTCGAACTCGGGTATTCCAGCTCAGGAGATGAACGGCTTAACTACTGAGCCAGGGCGGCGGGTTCCGATGCAGGCGAAATGCAACACCAACCCACGTAGCGTTACGCTTAACGTGTTACGGCGCCATTATACCCCCTGAATCGCTTATAGCAAAGGAATTGCAGCTTTCGCTGAAGTGCAGTGCAGTTCAACCGCTGCAAGAGGCCTCGTTAGACAGAACTGGTTTATGGGTGGTTTACGTCCCAAAGCGACTCATGCTATAAGGAACACCGTAGTGAAGGGCTCCAGGAATTTAAAAGGACTCATGTTCTTGCGACGCGCGTCCTTTCTTTCAAGCGTTTCTCTCAACCAGCCGTGGTGGCTCAGTGGTTAGCGCGCTCGGCTACTGATCCAGAGTTCCCGGGTTCGAGCCCGACCGCGGCGGCTGCATTTTTATGGAGGCAAAACGCTAAGGCGCCCGTGAGCTGTGCGCTGTCAGTGCACGTTAAAGATCCCCATGTGGTCGAAATTATTCCGGAGTCCTCTACTGCGGCACTTTTCTTCCTTTCTTCTTTCACTCTCTTCTTTATTCCTTCCCTTACGGCGCGGTTCAGGTGTCCAACGATATATGAAACAGATACTGCGCTGTTTCCTTTCCCCAACAACCAATTATTATTATACTTTTCTCTCACATCTCTTTTGACTCTCCTACTGTCTGCGCGTGGAAGCGATTGTGGCTCAGCTTGAGGCAGTGAGCAGGCCCGTGCACTTTTCATTCTTCCTGCAGTCGCAACAACACAACCTCGGGTTCTTTACCGTGCACTGAGATCGCACTGTACACGGACCTATTTTGCCTCCATCGAAATTCGACCATCGCGGCCGGTTTAAGGCGATTGAATGCAAATTGGCATTTAACCCTTCACCTCAGATCAAGCTTTTATAACGAAGACTTAATCAATAAATCAATAAACTGTTTGTCTTTGTGGCTGCCGAGTGGTCAGTGGTTATGGCGCTCGGCTGCTTACCCGAAAGACCCGGCTGCGGTGGTCGAATCTGGATGGAGCCGAAATACTAGTGGCCCATGTACTGTGCTACGTCAGTGCACATTAAAGAACCCCAGGTGGTCGAAATTTCAGCAGCCCTTAACTACGGCGTCCCTCATAGCCCATAAACCATAAACCACACCAAATAATCCAAACCAAGCTTTTTGTCTTTGTCCAGGACGGCAGAGCACACGCCACGAAGCCGCGAAGGCAGGCATGAACCCGCGCCCCACTAACGATTTCATTAGAGCGTAAAGGTGTCTGGAACTCATGCTTTTACGGCCATATCGTCAGCCGGCTGTTCATCCTGACACTTCTTAGCGCACTCACAGCCATTTGCGTTCCCCACTACACCGATTCAGATGAGACAGCTCTGCAGCTGCTGCTTTCGCGCCGTACCATTGGACCACAGGACACCTTCCACGAATGCCTATCATGTAACCACAAGCACCGAAATGTCTATCGCTGATAAAAGTTGGCGGCCCTGTCTGCCTCCGCAATTACCCTACCTTTCGAGCGCCTCTTCGACGCCACTCCGAGGCGATAGACGCAGTCTACAACTGCGACTTCCCACAAATACACATGAGGCCAACTTAAACATAAAATATATTGTATATTTTATTGTCGTAGCGTACACAACAATACAAACGTGAAATCAAGTACCGGATTTCTAGATATGTAATATTTAAACATTTTTTGAGTGTCAATGCACCAATAAACTACTTATTGCTTAAACAAAAAATTACCTAATCGACATCAAGATGAGAAATCAAACTAGACGCGAGACGTCGCTCGCGATTCTGGTCCCTGGCGAATGACGATATTACGGCGCCGGTACAGGAAGAGGTGGAGGAGGCCGCTCCGTCAGAAGCATCCGAGATGGTGTCTGCTCAGCGCCGTCTTTGAGGTGCCCAAGCCGATCTCTGGGACCCTCGGTGCGCGCCATCCCAAGGGCGGTACATCCCGTCAATCCGCGGCGGTCGCTTGAGGGAGAAGGATAGTGAGGTAGCGGCCAGTGAAGAAGGGGCAGCCGTGACCTTGCTGGCATGGGACAAAGGCAGCCAGACTGCATAGCAGCCGCTGCTAGCGTTCCGGTACCGGGTAGGTTGAAAGTCCAGGTACTCGCAGATACAGGTCACCACGGCGACGTCGTGCTTCCAGAAGCCCTCAGGGCCAAGCAGGCAGGCGTAGCTCCTTGTCGGGCACTGAGCAGAGACGCAGCACGGCATGAGCGTTCCTTGCACCCACAGCCATTTGCAGCAGGCCGGGAACATGCTCCAGGGCTCCAGGAAGCACGTCTGTCGGCGCCAGTCCTCGCTGGTGTCTGAGAATAGCAGTGCGAAGGCGCCCCTCTTCCGCACCTCTGGCGATGCCATGACTTATTGAGCTGTCCGCCGTCGGCGATAAAGTGAAGAGGATGGCGATCTTAGCCCTAACTCCTCAGAAAACAGCAGGAACGATGCCAGTATAGCTCCCGCGCTCGTGGACTGCGCGGAGGAGCAGCGGACGCAGGATGCTCGCGGTTGGAAGGCGGGGTCTCAAGGCACTTCGGGACGACACTGTGTCAAGGCAGCGCCCAGAACCAGCTCTGGTTCAAGCGTGCGCGAGCACTGGAACGTTGGCACGAGGGGATCGCGCAGCGCGTGAGATGAAGAGAACGAAGACGCCCGAGTAATTGGATTGTTTTCTTTCGGATTTTTTAATTTCGTTGTTATGTTGTTTTTACTGTTATATCGCTGTTTAAGGCTGACATTATTTCATGTTTATTTATTTAGGTTTCCCGCCCGCCTTTCGGTAGCCGAGGCATTACATACGTAGTCAGACGCTATGGGTACAAAAAATGACAAAAAAGAGTCGATAGCAATTAGCAGGCGCTCTCTAACCACCTCGTTAATCTCAATTGTTAGTAGTAGCGCGCGGGCACCTTCGTTGACAACACGAACCACGCGACAAAAAAATCTCAACTGGGAGCAAGGGGTCCGCGGCAGCCGCGTTTCGACTTAAGCGAAACGCAAAGGCGCCCGTGTGCTGTGCGATGTCAGAACACGTTAAAGATCCCCAGGTGGTCGAAATTAATCCGCAGCCCTCCACTACGGCACCTCTTTCTTCCTTTCTTCTCTCAGTCCCTTCCTTTACCCCTTCCCTTACGGCGCGGTTCAGGTGTCAGCCGAGATGCCAGACGGGTATACTGCGCAATTACGTTTCGCCCAAAAACCAATTTTCATTTACTTCGCCTTCTCCTTTCCTTAAAAACCAATTTTCATTTCACTTTCATCCCTCGTCATACAGAGGTTAGCTGTATCACATCCTGTAGCGCAGTACCGCAGACAATAGCATTTCGCGATTACCGTGTAAACGCCAACCCGCCGTGGTGGCTCAGTGGTGAGAGCGCTCGGCATCTGAGCCGGAGTACAATGGTTCGAACCCGACCGCGGCGGCCGCGTTCCGATGGGGGCGAAACGCAAGGGCGCCTGTGTGCTGCGCGATCTCAGCTCACGTTGAAGATCCCCAGGTTTTCGGAATTTTTTTCCGGAGACCTACACTACGGCACCTCTCTCTTCCTTTCTTCTTTGACTCCCTCCTTTATCCGTTCCATTACGGTGCGGTTCAGGTGTCCGCCGATATATGAGACATATACTGCTTCATTTTTTTCCCAAAAAACAATCATTATTATTATTAAACCAATTAAAGTAAATAACGCAGTGACTGTCTCACATAACTCGGTAAAGGAGGGAGTAAAGTAAAAAGGGAGAAACAGGTACCGTAGTGGAGGGCTCGGGAAAAATGTTGAGCACCTGGGAATTTTTAATGTGCACTGACATCACACAGCAGACTGGCGCCTTTTGCGTTTGGCCCCCATGGAAACGCGGCCGCCGCGGTCGGGTTCCGACCCGCATACACCGGCTCAAGAGACGAGCGACTTACTACTGAGCCACCGCGACCGGTTCTGATGCAGGCGAAATGCAAAACCAACCCGCGTAACGTTACGCTTAACGTGTTACGGCGTCATTATATCCCCTAAATCGCTTAAAACAAAGTAATCTCAGCTTTCGCTGCAATGCAGTGCAATTCAAGCGCTGCAACGGGCCTCGTTAGGCAAAACTGGTTTATTGGTGTTTTACGTCCCAAAGCGACTGAGGCTATGAGGGACGCAGTAGTGAAGGGCTTCGGAAATTTAGACCGAATGGGGTTTTTGCGACGCGCGTCCTTTCAATCTTTTCTCTCCCCATATCTTTTTAACTCTCCTACTCTCTGCGCGTGGCATCGATTGTGGCTCAGCTTGAGGTAGTGAGCAGGCCCGTGCACTTTTCATTCTTCCTGCAGTCGCAACAACACAACCTCGGGTTCTTTAACGTGCACTGACATCGCTCAGTACACGGACCTATTTTGCCTTTATCGAAATTCGACCGCCGCGGCCGGGATCGAACCTGCCCAAGGCAATCGAAAGCAAATTGCCTTTAATCTCTCCATCTCAGACCAAGCCTGTCTTAGGAAGACTTAATCAAGAAATAAATAAATAACTGTTTGTCTTTGTTGCCGCCGCGGTGGCTCAATGGCTTTGGAGCTCGGCTGTTGACACGAAACACGTCGGTTCCTTTCCGGCCGCGGCGGTCGCATTTCGATGGAGGTAAAATTAGAGGCCCGTGTACTGTGCGGTGTCAGTGCACGTTAAAGAACCCCAGAGGGTCGGAATTTTTCCGAAGCCCTTAACTACGGCGTCCCTCATAGCCCATAAGCCATACCACATAAACCAAACCAAACGTTTTGCCTTCGTCCGAGACGGCAGAGCACACGCCAGGAAGCCGCGAAGGAGGCATGAACCTTCGCTCCACTAGCGATTTCATTAGGCCGTGAAGGTGTCCAACTCATGCCTTTACGGCCATATCGTCAGCTGTCTGTTCATCCTGACACTTCTTTGCGCGCTCACAGCCATTTGCGTTCCCCACTACACCGATTCAGATGAGGCAGCTCTGTAGCTGCTGCTTTCACGCCGTACCATCGGGCCACAGGACACCTTCCACGAATGCCTATCGTGTAACCACAAGTACTGAAATGTCTATCGCTGTTAAACGTTGGCGGCCCTGTACGCCTCCGCAATTACCCTACCTTCCGAGCGCCTCTTCGACGCCACTCCGAGGCGATAGACGCAGTCTACAACTGCTACTTCGTACAAATAAACATGACACCAACATTGACATGATATATTACATATATTATTTTCATAGCCTACACGACATTACAGTCGCGAAACCAAATGTCATATTTTTAGATATAATATTTTTAGACATTTCTAGAGCCTCAATGCACCAATGAACTACGCATTACAAGGAGAAAAAATCTTAAATCGTCATCATTATGCGAAATCAGAATAGACGCGAGGCATCACTCGCGGCTGTGGTCCCTGGCGAATCCCGATATTACGGAGCCGGCACAGGAAGAGGTGGAGGAGGCCGCTCCGTCAGAAGCATCCGAGGTGGTGTCTGCTCGGCGCCGTCTTGGAGGTGCCCAAGGCGATCTCTGCGACCCTCGGCGCCCGCCATCCCAAGGGCGGTACATCCCGTCAATCATCGGCGGTCGCTTGAGGGAGAAGGCCAGTACGACAGCGGCCAGTGAAGAAAGGGCAGCCGTGACCTTGCTGGCATGGGACAACTAACGGCAGCCAGACTGCATAGCAGCCGCTGCTAGCGTTCCGGTACCGGATAGGTTGAATGTCAAGGTACTCGCAGATAAAGGTCACTGTGGCGACTTCGAGCTCACGGAAGTCCTCAGGATCCAGCAGGCGGGCGTAGCTCCTTGTCGGGCACTGAGCAGGGACGCAGCACGGCATGAGCGCTCCTTGCACCCACAGCCATTCGCAGCAGGCCAGGAACATGCTGCAGGGCTCCAGGAAGCACGTTGGTTGGCGCCAGTCCTCGCTGGTGTCTGAGATGAGCAGTGCGAAGGCGCCCCTCTTCCGCACCTCTGGCGATGCCATCACTTGCGGTGTCCGCCGTTGACGATAGTGAAGAAGATGGCGATCTTAGCCCTAACTCCTCATAAAGCAGCAGGAACAATGCCGGTATAGCTCCCGCGCTCGTGGACTGCGCGGAGAAGCAGCGGACGCAGGATACTCGCGGTTTGGATGACACGGGGTCTCAAGGCGCTTCTGGCTGGCAGAGTATCAGGGAAGCGCCGAGAACCAGGTCTGGCTCAAGCGTGCGCGTGCACTGGAACGTTGGCTCGAGGGGATCACGCAGCGCGTGAGATGAAGGCAACGAAGGCGCCCGAGTAATTGGATTCTTTTCTTTCTGATTTTGGCATGTTGTTTTTACTTTTTTATTGCTGTTGAACTTTGCCATATTTTTATGTTTTACTTTTTTATTGCTGTTGAAGTTGCCATATTTTCATGTTCATATATTTATTTAGTATTGCCGGCCGCCTTTCGGTAGCCAAGGCATTACATGCGCATTCAGACGCTAGGTACAAAAAATTTCAAAAAAAATAAAGGGGCGATAGCAAGTTGCTGGCGCCCTCTAACCACCTCATTAATCTCAAATTTGTAACCGCCAACCCTCTGTGGTGGCTCAATGGTTAGGCGCTCGGGTGCTGATCCGGAGCTGCCGGGTTCGAATCCGACTGCAGCGGCTGCGTTTTTATGGAGGAAAAACACTAAGGCGCCCGTGTGCTGCGCGATGTCACTGCACATTAAAGATCCCCAGGTGGTCGAAATTATTCAGGAGCCCTCCACTACGGCACCTCTTCCTTCCATCTTCTTTCACTCCCTCATTTATTACTTTTCTTACAGTGCGGTTCAGGTGTCCAACGATATATGAGACAGATACTGCGCCAATTAGTTTCCCCAAAAACCAATTATTATTATTAATATTATTATTATTACTATTATTGTTATTATTTTAAGCTGAAAATAAGACAACACTGGGAATAGAGTATAGGCTTCGTGTGAGCGGGCCGTGGAGCCCTTGAAGTGTGCCGGGAACGCGATCAAGCTGGACATCCAGCGAAGAATGCAGAGCATCGACGTGAGGATATACAAACAAAAAAGGGCCTACGAGACGCCCGTGAAACGTCAAAATGTGCTTACTGCTCCGACCTCTTGGCTGCAGGCTTTCGCCGATTAATGAGCTATGCCGGTAAGCTTTGAGGTCGCTCCACTCTGCGACCTCAATAGGATGCGAAGGTGTCGGCAGGTCATCCCTTTACAGCCACATATTCAGCTGGCTGTCCACCCTCACGCGTCCTTGCACGCCCAGAGCCATTCGCGTTCTTCTCCACTCGGAACGCAGGTGCAACAGCTCAACACCAGCTGCAGTCGCGCCGTACCAGTGGATCATAGGACTCACCTTTTAGGAATGCCTGTGTCGTGTAATTACAAGTACTGAACAGTCTTTGGCTGTTAAAAGTTGGCGGCATTGAACTCATCGGCAAGGAGCTTGAAGTGCTTAAGTATTTGGCTCCCCAGCACTTCTTCGAAGCCAACCACGTCTACGAGGTGATAGACGCAAATATACTGAATTAGAATACTGGACTAGTGTACGTTTTTTTTTTATTTTAATTGGTTTTGGGGGAAAGGAAATGACGCAGTATCTGTCTCATATATCGTTGGACACCTGAACCGCGCCGTAAGGGAAGGGATAAAGGAGGGAGTGAAAGAAGAAAGGAAGAAGGAGGTGCCGTAGTGGAGGGCTCCGGAATAATTTCGACCACCTCTATAGACGCAATCTACAAGTGCGACTTCGCACAAATACACAGGATACAATCTTCAACAAGAAATGCATTATATTTTCTTCTCGTGTTCTACAGTATACTATATCCGCGAAACAGAATCCCAAATTTTTAGATGAATTTTTAGAGAATTTTTTTTGTATAGCAATACATCAATGAACGACTACCTGCATTTACAAAAATCTTACAACAATCGTCATCACGATGCAGAAGCAAAATAGATAAGCGACATCGTTCGCGGTTCTGGTCCATGGCGAATCCTCATGTTCAGGACACGGCACAGGAACAGTTGGAAGAGACCCCCTTGCGTCAGAACCAGCCGCTGTCGTTCCTGCTCAGCGAAGCCTTGGAGGTGTCCAAGAGCACGTGTGGTACCCTCTGAGGTCACCTCCCAAGGGCGCTATATCTCGTCAATCCTGGGCGGTCACTACAGAAAGAAGGCCAGTGAGGTAGCGGCCAGTGACGAAAGGGCAGCCGTGCATTTCATGGCCGGAATAACCAACGCCGGCCTCGCCACAGCGGAGCCGCTGCTAGCGCTTCGTTACAAGATAGGCCGAGACGCCAGGTGCAGGTCATCGCACCGACGTCGCACTCCCGGAAGCCCTCCGCTTCCAGCGGGAGAACATAGCTCGGTCTCAAGCATTGAGCGTAGCAGCCGGCGCAGGTATTGAGGCAGCTGGGCAGGCCAGTCGCTTCTGCTCTCGGCGACTCTCAGCTGACTAGGTGCCTGCTGCAGGGCTCCAGCAAACACGTCGGTCGTCGTGGCTAGTCCGCGCAACTGTCGGAGCCCAACAGAATGCAGGCGCCCTCCTGCCGTACCACCGGCGATGCCATCTCGTACGGCATCTACAGTCGACGACGTTGAAAGCGGTGGCATCCTGAACCATTGCTCCTGAGAAAACCAAAGGAGGGGGGGGGGGGGGGGGGTGCTGGTGGCTGCACCGACGCAAACAGCTCCCGCTTTCGTAGGCTGAGTGACGAACCAGCGGGAGCGGAATACATGCGGGCCGATGAGGCGGTTTTTCAGTGCACTTGGGGCCGACGCTGTGCCAAGGAAGCTTCTTCTAGAGCCAGCGCCAAGTTGGCGTGTACGGTCAGTAGAACGCTGCCGCTAGCCGATCCGCCGTGCGTGGCGAGGTGATAAGGAGGCCTACTACGTCGATTTTCTTACTTTTTTATTTTTTTTCTGTCACTAGAGTGTTTTGTTATTTTACTGTTGCTTAAATTAACTACGCGCATTTTTTTCGTTTCTTTTATTTGCGTGACACACTCATCTGAACGATGTTGCACCACAAATACCTACCGTGCTGACTTTGGGATATGTGGTTTTTGAGGAAAGGAAATGGGCGGTAACTGTCTCACATATCTCGGTGGACACCCAAACCGCGCCGTAAGACTCTAAGGGGATGGAGGTAGGGAGGTGGGAGTTAAAGATAGGCAGGAGGTCTAAATTATTCCGGAGGCCTCCACTACGCCACATATTTCTTTTTGTTCTCTCAGTCCCTCCTCTATCCCCTCCCTTAAGGCACGGTTCAGGTGTCCGCCGATATGTGAGACAGATACTGCGCCATTTCATTTCCCCAAAAATCAATTACCAATTTTTTGTGGGTACCCGCTATGGTGGCACAGTAGTTAGGGCGCTCGGCAAGTGATCCGGAGTTCCCGGGTTCGAACCCGACCACGGCATGTGCGTTTCGAAGGAGTCGAAACTCAAAGTCGCCCGTGTGCTGTGCGATGTAAGAGCGCGTTAAAGATCCCCTGGTGGTCGAAATTATTCCGGAGCCCTCCACCATGGCACTTCTTTCGTCCTCCCTCCTTTATGCCTTCCATTACATTTCTTATTGTGTAAATAGTTTGTGTATATTACCTCTCCTCGTATAATCTCTTCCTGTCCCCTCACCTCTTTCATTTCATTTCTCCGTTCTGCATGCTATCCTTTATTTCCACTGCCTCAGCTCAGGTGCTTCAGTATCGATGGCAGTTGCCGGGGCTAGCAAAAATCTTTTCTTCCTTCTTATTATACTTCATATCCCGGAGGCTCATGACGCTGGCAGCCCGGCCTGAGGCGATGGCTTGCTTGGCAGGGTCCTCGGAGCGCAGTAGGGTCTCCCAAGCAGCCAGTTATGCGTCTTTCTTTTGCTCAAAGCCACCGCCGTCTTGAACATTGTCAACGCCAACGCCAATGAACACAGTGAACGCCGATATATTTCGCTTTGTATATCCTGGATTATCTCAGCTAATACACATTTTTTCTTCGAATTTATATTGTGCGTTTTGTCTTAAAAACCGGACGCGTCGAGTAATGTGCAGAATTTCTTAATGCACTGGCGCGAAGTGTCCTTTATGTCTATTGTTTATTTTCGTTTATTTTTACAAAGAAGCCAGTCCTTCATATACTGCCTAGTATCACAACGTTCAAGCGAGACTGTGGTAGGCGGTTGGCTTCGTGAGCGGTGGAAAAATGGCACACTGGCATTGGTGCTTATTTTGTGCACTTTCGTGCACATAGTTTCTCTGTTTTGTATTTATACCCATCATAAATAGCGCATCGGTAAACAGCGGTTCACGTCACCTCTATAGTGATGTGTTTTCTTGTCCACAGATATGTGCACATTTCATTCTTACCGTTCTGATCACTCGTTGAACTTCCTATGTTAGCGTGTAAGGAAACTTTATATCTTGGAGAAATCAGCATGTTTTTTTAATGTTATGTTTAGTTTCATCAGTGTGGTCACTCTTCCCTTCATGTCTCTCATTGGCACAAGTGTCACCCGCGACACAACACCCTATCTCACATACACCACACCGAACATAATCGTTAAATCTCACACGGTGTTCCAAGGCAGCCTTGGGAATGACCACTTTCAAGTCTCCAGTACTATTGCTTATGATTCCAAGATTTTCAACCCTCGTTCACAGCTTCTCACTTACTGGGATAAATTGCGCTCATACCTGGCAGCTGATTCTACCGAACCCCGTACTGTCACCGACTAGACAGACCGTTTGGTGGAGGCTATCCAGGCAAACGCATTAAAGACACCCTTACGGCACCGCAGGTTGATCCGATCTGGCTCATCTATGGGAGGCCCGACAGGGACTTCTCAAGCGCTGGAGTCACCAGCGACACAATCGTGCTACATCAAGACTCTCCATAGCTGCTCACTCGTGAGCCAGAAGAATACGCGGACACCCTAGCCCGCGCAAACTGGGCAACCTTTTGTAGCGACCTCAAGAGTACATTAAACACTGAATGCCTGTGGTCCCTCCTACGCTCTCATTTAGATCCAAAAACCACTAAATCTCAGACACAAGTAAACACACAACGTCTAATACAACTAGAGCTCCAAAATGGCACACACGTAATTGGCCAACTACGGGACACTTATATATACACATCCCTTCAGTCAGCAGATCCACCCAATCTACCTCCACCTAGCCCGGAACTTGATGTTGGCATTAACTTAAGCAAAGTCCGCCGAGCACTCTTTAGTATTCACCGCTTTACGGCGCCGGGGTCGGATGGCACTACTCAATCTGGACGAACTCTATCTCCAGAAACTCACGGAGCTCTTTAATAACCACTGGCACGCTGGAACGCTCCCATCAGCCTGGGCCCATGCCAGCATGAAATTTATACCAAAACCGGGCAAACCCCTCACCCTTCAAAATTTGCGCCCCATCTGCTTAACGAGCTGTGTCGACAAGCTCTTCGAGGATGTCATTCTCAATCGCCTGCAACCACTCCTAGAAACAACAGGCTTTCTCTCCAATGTTCAATTTGGCTTCCGTCCAAGCATCTCGGCGCAACACGTACTTATCGTCCTTAAAGAGTCTCTATTTTACACTAAGCGCCGTATAGCCGCTACGCGAGCCATACTGGCCCAGGATATTCATAAGGCTTTCGGCACAATAAGCCATCACCATATCCTGACGACATTAGCCACCACGGGCTGCGGCACCCGCATATGGCAATATGTCCGGGCTTTCCTTCAGGGACCCATGGCAGAACTCCACCTTGGGGATGTCGCCACCGAGACTTTCCCCCTGCCTAACCGTGTAAACCCACAAGGGGCGATCCTATCACACCTTTACTTTTTAATATTACCCTAGCGCCACTAGCAAAGGCCCTTGATCCACACAGCCATATACGCAGATGATATAAGCCTCTGGACAACGCGAGGATCCATTGGAACAGCCCAGGATATCCTGCAATCTGCCATAGAAATCACCACCACTCAATTAGAAAACACAGGCCTCCGTTGCTCTCCAAATAATTCGGAACTCTTGCAGCTGAAACCCCTGCCCAGTGACCCCCCCTCCCCCACCCCCAATGAACTGCACTTGTACGAGAATCCAGTGCCCGTTGTGTCTCAGGTGGATTCTCGGCCTTCTCGCTAACAACACACTCGATGCAACCGCCACCCTACAGCTCTTGCAAAGACAGGCCAAACAGGTGGCTGGACAAATCAAGCGGGCGACAGCACGCAATCATGGGCTCTCTGAATATGAGACCTTCAATATGACAAATGCATTAATCATTAGCCGCATTACATACCACCTCTCATACCACATACTCAGCGCTAAACACAAGAGGCAGACATCCTAATACGCACAGCTGTCACTTCCGCCCTACGTCTTCCACGGATGGTTAGCACGAAACGTCTCCTGTCCACTGGTACCCACAATACCGTGATCGAATTAATAGAGGCTAAACGCACCAATCACTTAGTCCTTCTGAGTCGCATGGAAAAAGGACAATGCCTACTGCGGCAGCTCCGTCTCAATCCACCCATTCCCACTCCAACAAGTCCTACACCTTACACGATTTCTCTGCGCACGCGGGATCACATATATCAGAAGCCCCTACCTCGCGATATGAGCGCTAGCCTCCATCAGGGCAGGCGGCAGGCTCGAGCGAGCTATTACACCAAAACATAAAGCAACCGCTCCGATCCTTTATGTCGACGAAGCAGAAAATTCTGAAGTAGGATTCTTCACGGCAGTCGCAGCCTATGAATACGGCACTGTGGGGGCCACCACCACTGTCCTAACTAATTCACCTGCAGAGGCAGAAGTAGTCCCCATCGCACTTGCGCTGGCCCACTCCACCATTTAAAAAAACAACCGAAATTCGCACAGATTCCCAGGCCGCATACCACCACTATCTAAAGGGCGTGGCGACGCCGGCAACGCACGTATTTTTGCCACAGCCACCTCTCTCAACCGAACGGTTACTCTGTCGTCGATCCCTGGGCGTGCCTCGATCCCCCGGTAATGAGCGCGTTCATGCGCTGGCCCGAGAACTCTCCTCCCGGATCCGGGACAATCAGGCACCTAAACCTGCGCAAGAGGCCCCATCGGTCCTTTATACGTATCATCAAATCACCACATTCTACAAACTCAGCCGCATGACATTACCACCACCCCACAGTACCTTTTCGCCCTTATCCAGCGCCACGTGGCGACAATTACAGACGGGCTGCTTTATTTCACCCTACCCTCTCTCATGCTTTCACTCCACCTTTCCTCCTCATTGCAAAACCTGTGGCTTGCCCAGATCCACACTTTTCTACTACCTTTGGGAATGTCCTTCCTCACAGGTAGTACCCCTATCCCCAATCCCACTCGTTCTTCCTGGGAGGCTGCTATACGGACCGCTCAGCCCGCCTGCCAGAAATGGCTGGCGGATCGGGCTTTATGTGAAGCACAAGCCCGTGGACTCCTGGACCAGTAGGGTACCACTCTGAAAGATTTTGTTTTCGTCTAATAAAAGTTGTTTCCATCCATCCAACCATCCGACATCGCACAGCAGACTGGCGCCTTTTGCGTTTGGCCTCCATGGAAACTCGGTCGCCGCGTTCTGGTTCGAACCCGGGTACACCAGCTCAGGAGATGAACGGCTTAACTATTGAGCCACCAACCCACGTAACGTTACGCTTAACGCGTTATGGCGCCATTATACCCCCTGAATCGCTTATAGCAAAGGAATTGCAACTTTCGCTGCAGTGCAGTGTAGTTCAACCGCTGCAAGGGGACTCGTTAGACAGAACTGGTTTGTGGGTGATTTAAGTCCCAAAGCGACTCATGCTATGAGGGTTAATTGGTTTGATCATAGAAGGTTGTGGCCAAGTACTACACCAGGGTGGCCAAATCCTGCTCTGGTGAGAGAGTGCGTTGTCGGTTCTGGTCACCGAGATAAGGCCGCACTCCAGGCCTGGTTATGCAATTCCATCGACACGCGGATTTTTCTTTTTTTTTTAAACCCGGTGGAGAATTGCGCGGCACCAGGATTTGAACCCCGGTCCTCTTGCACGCGAGGCGGATGTTCTACCTCTACGCCATCGCTGCTCCTTGCTATGAGGGACGCCGTAGTAAAGGGCTCCCGGGAATTTAGACAGCCTCACGTTCTTGCGAGTTGACATTCCAAGCTTCTCTCTCAACTCGCCGCGGTGGCTCAGTGGTTAAGTGCTCGGCAACTGATCCGGAGTTCCCGGGTTCGAACCCGACCGCGGCGGCTGCGTTTTTATGGAGGAAAAACGCCAAAGCGCCCGAGAGCTGTGCGCTGTCAGTGCCCGTTAAAGATCCCCAGGTGGTCGAAAACCATACCATACGATATAAGCCAAACCAAGCTTTTTGTCTTTGTCCGGGACGGCAGAGCACACGCCACGAAGCCGCGTAGGCAGGCATGAACCCGCGCCCCAATATCAATTTCATTAGAGAGTGAAGGTGTCTGCAACTCATGCCTTTACGGCCATATCGTCAGCTGGCTGTTCATCCTGACATCTCTTTGCACGCTCACAGCCATTTGCGTTCCCCACTACACCGACTCAGATGAGACAGCTCTGCAGCTGCTGCTTTCGCGCCGTACCATTGGACCTCAGGACACATTCTGCCAATGCCTCTCGTGTAACCACGAGTACTGAACAGTCTATATCGCTGTTAAAAGTTCGCGGCATTGTACGCCTCCACAATTACCCTACCTCCCGAGCGCCCCTTGGATGCCGCCCACACCTCCGAGGCGACAGACGCAGTCTACAACTGCGACTTTCCACAAATACACGAAACCAACTTAAACATAAAACAGTACATATTTTATTGCTGTAGTCCACACAACAATACAGCCGCGGAAGCAAATACCAGAATTCTCGATAAATTATTTTAGACATTTCTTGAGTGTTATTACACCAATAAACCATTTACTGCGCGTACAAAAATTATTAAATCATCGTCATGATGCAAAATCAAAATAGACACGAGGCATCACTCGCGGCTGTGGTCCCTGGCAAATCCCGATATTGCAGAGCCGGCACAAGACAATGTGGAAGAGGCCGCTCCGTCAGAAGCATCCGAGATGGTCTCTGCTCGGCGCTGCCTTGGAGGTGCCCGAGGCGATGTCTGAGACCCACGCCCCAAGCCATCCCAAGGGCGGTACATTCCGTCAATCCTCGGCGGTCGCTTGAGGGAGAAGGCCAGTGAGGTAGCGGCCAGTGAAGAAGGGGCAGCCGTGACCTTGCTGGTACGGGACAACGGCAGCCAGACTGCATAGCAGCCGCTGCTAGCGTTCCAGTACAGGATAGGTCGAAAGTCTAGGTACTCGCAGATACAGGTCTTCACGGCGACGTCGTGCTTCCAGAAGCCCTCCGTGTCCAGCAGGCAGGCGTAACTCCTTGTCGGGCACTGGGCAGGGACGCAGCACGTCATGAGCGTTCCTTGCACCCACAGCCATTCGCAGCAGGCCAGGAACATGCTCCAGGGCTCCAGGAGGCACCTCGGTTGGCGCCAGTCCACGCTAGTGTCTGAGATGAGCAGTGCGAAGGCGCCCCTCTTCCGCACCTCTGGCGATGCCATGACTTATTGAGCTGTCCTCCGTCGGCGATAAAGTGAAGAGGAGGCGATCTTAGCCCTAACTCCTCAGATGGCAGCAGGAACGATGCCGGTACAGCTTCCACACTCGTAGACTGAACGGAGAAGCAGCGGACGCAGGGCACTCGCGGTTTGGGTAACACGGGGTGTCAAGGCACTTCTGGCCGGCAGAGTATCAGGGAAGCACCGAGAACCAGGTCTGGGTCAAGCGTGCGCGAGCACTGGAACGTTGGCACGAGGGGATCGCGCAGCGCGTGAGATGAAGACAACGAAGGCGCCCGAGTAATTGGATCCTTTTCTTTCGGATTTTCAATTTCGTTCTTATGTTGTTTTTACTGTTATGTCGCTGCTTAAGGTTGACATATTTTCATGTTTATTTATTTATCTAGTATTGCCGGCCACCTTTCGGTAGCCGACGCATTACATACGTAGTAATACGCTATGGGTACAAAAAATGTCAAAAAAGTGTAGATAGCAATTAGCAGGCGCTCTCTAACCACCTCGCTGATCTCAATTGTTAGTAATAGCGCGCGGGCACCTTCGTTGCCAACACGAACCACGCGACAAGAAAATCTCAACTGGGAGCAAGGGGTCCGCGGCGGCCGCGTTTCGACTTAAGCGAAACGCAAAGGCGGCCGTGTGGTGTGCGATGTCAGTGTACGTTGAAGATCCCCACGTGGTCGAAATTATTCCGGAGACCTCCACTGCGGCACCTCTTCCTTCCTTTCTTCTTTCACTCCCTCCTTTATCCGTTCCCTTACGGTGCGGTTCAGGTGTCCGCCGATATATGAGACATATACTGCTTTATTTTCTTTCCCAAAAAAACAATTATTATTATATTTTCAATTAAAGTAAATAACGCAGTGAGTGTCTCGCATAACTCGCTAAAGAGAGAGTGAAAGAAAAAAGGGAGAAACAGGTGCCGTAGTGGAGGGCTCGGGAAAAATTTTGAACACCTGGGGATCTTTAACGTGCACGGACATCGCACAGCAGACTGGCGCCTTTTGCGTTTGGCCCCCATGGAAACGCGGCCGCCGCGGTCGGGTTCGGACTCGCATACACCGGCTCAAGAGACGAGCGGCTTACTACTGAGCCACCGCGGCCGGTTATGATGCAGGCGAAATGCAAAACCAACCCGCGTAACGTTACGCTTAACGTGTTACGGCGTCATTATACCCCCTAATTCGCTTAAAACAAAGGAATCTAAGCCTTCGCTGCAATGCAGTGCAATGCAAGCGCTGCAACGGGCCTCGTTAGGCAAAATTGGTTTATGGGTGCTTTACGTCCCAAAGCAACTCAGGCTATGAGCGACGCAGTAGTGAAGGGTTTCGGAAATTTAGACCGCCTTGGGTTTTTGCGACGCGCGTCCTTTCAATATTTTCTCTCCCCATATCTTTTTAACTCTCCTACTCTCTGCGCGTGGCATCGATTGTGGCTCAGCTTGAGGTAGTGAGCAGGCCCGTGCACTTTTCATTTTTCCTGCAGTCGCAACAACACAACCTCGGCATCTTTAACGTGCACTGACATCGCTCAGAACACGGACCTATTTTGCCTTTATCGAAATTCGATCGCCGCGGCCGGGATCGAAACCGCCCAAGGCAATCGAAAGCAAATTGCCTTTAATCTCTCCACCTCAGACCAAGCCTGTCTAAGGAAGACTTAATCAATCAATCAATCAATCAATAACTGTTTATCTTTGTTGCCGCCGCCGTGGCTCAGTGTCTTTGGCGCTCGGCTGTTGACACGAAACACATCGGTACATTTCCGAACGCGGCGGTCGCATTTCGATGCAGGCAAAATCAGAGGCCCGTGTACTGTGCGATGTCTGTGCACGTTAAGGAACCCCAGAGGGTCGGAATTTTTCCGAAGCCCTTAACTACGGCGTCCCTCATAGCCCATAAGCCATACCACATAAACCAAACCAAACGTTTTGCCTTCGTCCGAGACGGCAGAGCACACGCCAGGAAGCCGCGAAGGAGGCATGAACCCTTGCCCCACTAGCGATTTCATTAGGCCGTGAAGGTGTCCAACTCATGCCTTTACGGCCATATCGTCAGCCGCCTGTTCATCCTGACACTTCTTTGCGCGCTCACAGCCATTTGCGTTCCCCACTACACCGATTCAGATGACACAGCTCTGCAGCTGCTGCTTTCGCGCCGTACCATTGGACCGCAGGACACCTTCTGCGATTGCCTCTCGTGTAACCACAAGAACTGAACCATCTATCGCTGTTAAAAGTTCGCGGTATTGTACGCCTCCGCAATTACCCTACCTCCCGAGCCCACACCTCCGAGGCGATAGACGCAGTCTACAACTGCGAATTCCCACAAATACACATGAGACCAACTTAAACATAAAATATATTGTATATTTTATTGTCGTAGCCTACACAACAATACAAACGTGAAATCAAGTACCAGAATTCTAGATATTTATTTTTAAACATTTTTCGAGTGTCAATGCACCAATAAACCACTTATTGCTTGTACAAAAAAATTCCCTAATTGACATCATGATGAAAAATCACAATAGACGCGAGACGTAGCTCGCGGTTCTGGTCCCTGGCGAATCACGATATTACGGCGCCGGCACAAAAGGAGGTGGAGGAGGCCGCTCCGTCAGAAGCATCCGAGATGGCGTCTGCTCAGCGCCGTCTTTGAGGTGTCCAAGGCGATCTCTGCGACCCTCGGTGCGCGCCATCCCAAGGGCGGTACATTCCGTCAATCCTCGGTGGTCGCTTGAGGGAGAAGGCCAGTGAGGTAGCGGCCAGTGAAGAAGGGGCAGCCGTGACCTTGCTGGCATGGGGCAACTAACGGCAGCCAGACTGCATAGCAGCCGCTGCTAGCGTTCCGGTACCAGATAGGTCGAAAGTCAAGGTACTCGCAGATACAGGTCACCGCTGCGGCGTCGGGCTTCCAGAAGCCCTCCGTGTCCAGCAGGCGGGCGTAGCTCCTTGTCGGGCACTGAGCAGGGACGCAGCACGGCACGAGCGTTCCTTGCACCCACAGCCATTCGCAGCTGGCCAGGAACATGCTCCAGGGCTCCAGGAAGCACGTTGGTTGGCGCCAGCCCACGCTGGTGTCTGAGATGAGCAGTGTGAAGGCGCCCCTCTTCCGCACCTCTGGCGATGCCATCACTTGCGGTGTCCGCCGTCGGCGAGAGTGAAGAGGATGGCGATCTTAGCCCTAACTCCTCAGATGGCAGCAGGAACGATGCCGGTACAGCTTCCACACTCGTGGACTGCGCGGAGGAGCAGCGGACGCAAGATGCTCGTAGTTGCAAGACACGGGGTTTCAGGGCACTTAGAGACGACACTGTGTCAAGGCAGCGCCGAGAACTAGCTCTGGTTCAAGCGTGCGCGAGCACTGGAACGTTGGCACGAGGGGATCGCGCAGCGCGTGATATGAAGACAACGAAGGCGCCCGAGTAATTGGATTCCTTTCTTTCTGATTTGTAGATTTCGTTGGCATGTTGTTTTTACTGTTATATCGCTGTTTAAGGCTGACATATTTTCATGTTTATTTATTTAGTATTGCCGGCCGCCTTTCGGTAGCCGAGGCATTACTTGCGTAGTCAGACGCTATGGGTACAAAAAATGTCAACAAAGAGTTGATAGCAATTAGCAGGAGCTCTCTAACCACCTCGTTAATCTCAATTGTTAGTAATAGCTCGCGGGCACCTTCGTTGACAACACGAACCACACGACAGAAAAATCTCAACTGGGAGCAAGGGGTCCGCGGCGGCCGCATTTCGACTTATGCGAAACGCAAAGGCGCTCGTGTGGCGTGCCATGTCAGTGCACGTTGAAGATCCCCACTTGGTCGAAATTATTCCGGAGCCCTCCACTACGGCACCTCTTTCTTCCTTTCTTCTTTCACTCCTTCCTTTATCCGTTCCCTTACGGTGCGGTTCAGGTGTCCGCCGATATATGAGACATATACTGCTTCATTTTCTTTCCCAAAAAAACAATTATTATTATTAATAATTCAATTAAAGTAAATAACGCAGTGACTGTCTCACATAACTCGGTAATGAAGAGAGTGAAAGAAAAAAGGGAGAAACAGGTCCCGTAGTGGAGGGCTCGGGAAAAATTTTGAGCACCTGGGGATTTTTAACGTGCAGTGACATCGCACAGCAGACTGGCGCCTTTTGCGTTTGGCCCCCATGGAAACGCGGCCGCCACGGTCGGGTTCGGACCCGCATGCACCGGCTCAAGAGACGAGTGGCTTACTACTGAGCCACCGCGGCCGGTTCTGATGCAGGCGAAATGCAAAACCAACCCGCGTAACGTTACGCTTAACGTGTTACGGCGTCATTATACCCCTTAAATCGCTTAAAACAAATGATTCTCAGCTTTCGCTGCAATGCAGTGCAATGCAAGCGCTGCAACGGGCATCATTAGGCAAAACGTGTTTATGGGTGTTTTAAGTCCCAAAGCGACTCAGGCTATGAGCGACGCAGTAGTGAAGGGCTTCGGAAATTTATACCGCCTTGGGTTTTTGCGACGCGCGTCCTTTCACTCTTTTCTCTCCACATATCTTTTTAACTCTCCTACTGTCTGCGCGTGGCATCGATTGTGGCTCAGCTTGAGGTAGTGAGCAGGCCCGTGCACTTTTCATTCTTCCTGCAGTCGCAACAACACAACCTCGGCATCTTTAACGTGCACTGACATCGCTCAGTACACGGACCTATTTTGCCTTCATCAAAATTCGACCGCCGCGGCCGGGATCGAACCTGCCCAGGGCAATCGGAAGCAAATTGCCTTTAATCTCTCCACCTCAGACCAAGCCTGTCTAGGGAAGACTTAATCAATCAATAAATAACTGTTTATCTTTGTTGCCGCCGCCGTGGCTCAGTGTCTTTGGCGCTCGGCTGTTGACACGAAACACGTCGGTACCTTTCCGGCCGCGGCGGTCGCATTTCGATGGAGGCAAATTTAGAGGCCCGTGTACTGTGCGATGTCAGTGCACGTTAAAGAACCCCAGAGGGTCGGAATTTTTCCGAAGCCCTTAACTACGGCGTCCCTCATAGCCCATAAGCCATACCACATAAACCATACCAAACGTTTTGTCTTCGTCCGAGACGGCAGAACACACGCCTGGAAGCCGCGAAGGAGGCATGAACCCTCGCCCCACTAGCGATTTCATTAGGCCGTGAAGGTGTCCAACTCATGCCTTTACGGCCATATCGTCAGCTGTCTGTTCATCCTGACACTTCTTTGCACGCTCACAGCCATGTGCGTTCCCCACTACACCGATTCAGATGACACAGCCCTGTAGCTGCTGCTTTCGCGCCGTACCATTGGACCACAGGACACCTTCCACGAATGCCTATCGTGTAACCACAAGTTCCGAAATGTCTATCGCTGTTAAAAGTTGGCAGCCCTGTACGCCTCCGCAATTACCCCACCTTTCGAGCGCCTCTTCGATGCTACTCCGAGGCGATAGACGCAGTCTACAACTGCCACTTCGTACAAATAAACATGAGACAACTTAAACATGATATACTACATATTTTATTGTCGTAGCCTACACAACAATACAAACACGAAATCAAATACCAGATTTCAAGATATATAATTTTTAGACATTTTTTGAGTGTCAATGCACCAATAAACCACTTATTGCTTGTACAAACAAATTCCCTAATCGACATCAAGATGAGAAATCAAACTAGACGCGAGACGTCGCTCGCGATTCTGGTCCCTGGCGAATGACGATATTACGGCGCCGGTACAGGAAGAGGTGGAGGAGGCCGCTCCGTCAGAAGCATCCGAGATGGTGTCTGCTCAGCGCCGTCTTTGAGGTGCCCAAGGTGATCTCTGGGACCCTCGGTGCCCGCCATCCCAAGGGCGGTACATTCCGTCAATCCTCGGCGGTCGCTTGAGGGAGAAGGCCAGTGAGGTAGCGGCCAGTGAAGAAGGGGCAGCCGTGACCTTGCTGGCATGGGACAACTAACGGCAGCCAGACTGCATAGCAGCCGCTGCTAGCGTTCCGGTACCGGATAGGTCGAAAGTCAAGGTACTCGCAGATACAGGTCACCACTGCGACGTCGTGCTTCCAGAAGCCCTCAGGGCCCAGCAGGCAGGCGTAGCTCCTTGTCGGGCACTGAGCAGAGACGCAGCACGGCATGAGCGTTCCTTGCACCCACAGCCATTCGCAGCAGGCCAGGAACATGCTCCAGGGCTCCAGGAAGCACGTCGGTCGGCGCCAGTCCACGCTGGTGTCTGAGATTAGCAGTGCGAAGGCGCCCCTCTTCCGCACCTCTGGTGATGCCATGACTTATTGAGCTGTCCGCCGTCGGCGATAAAGTGAAGAGGATGGCGATCTTAGCCCTAACTCCACAGAAAACAGCAGGAACGATGCCAGTATAGCTCCCGCGCTCGTGGACTGCGCGGAGGAGCAGCGGACGCAGGATACTCGCGGTTGGAAGACGGGGTCTCAAGGCACTTCGGGACGACACTGTGTCAAGGCAGCGCCCAGAACCAGCTCTGGTTCAAGCGTGCGCGAGCACTGGAACGTTGGCACGAGGGGATCACGCAGCGCGTGAGATGAAGAGAACGAAGACGCCCGAGTAATTGGATTCTTTTCTTTCGGATTTTTTAATTTCGTTGTTATGTTGTTTTTACTGTTATATCGCTGTTTAAGGCTGACATATTTTCATGTTTACTTATTTAGTATTCCCAGCCGCCTTTCGGTAGCCGAGGCATTACATACGTAGTCAGACGCTATGGGCACAAAAAATGTCAAAAAAGAGTCGATAGCAATTAGCAGGCGCTCTCTAACCACCTCGTTAATCTCAATTGTTAGTAACAGCGCGGGCACCTTCGTTGACAACACGAACCACGCGACAAAAAAATCTGGCAGCCGCGTTTCGACTTAAGCGAAACGCAAAGGCGCCCGTGTGCTGTGCGATGTCAGAACACGTTAAAGATCCCCAGGTGGTCGAAATTATTCCGCAGCCCTCCAGTACGGCACCTCTTTCTTCCTTTCTTCTCTCAATCCCCCTTTACCTCTTCCCTTATGGCGCGGTTCAGGTCTCAGCCGAGATGCCAGACGTGTATACTGCGCAATTTCGTTTCGCCCAAAAACCAATTTTCATTTACTTCGCCATCTCCTTTCCTTAAAAACCAATTTTCATTTCACTTTCATCACTCGTCATACAGAGGTTAGCTGTATCACATCCTGTAGCGCAGTACCGCAGACAATAGCATTTCGCGATTACCGTGTAACCGCCAACCCGCGTGGTGGCTCAGTGGTTAGAGCGCTCGGCAACTGAGACGGAGTACAATGGTTCGAACCCGACCGCGGCGGCCGCGTTCCGATGGGGGCGAAACGCAAGGGCGCCTGTGTGCTGCGCGATCTCAGCTCACGTTGAAGATCCCCAGGTGGTCGAAATTATTCCGGAGACCTCCACTACGGCACCTCTCTCTTCCTTTCTTTTTTGACTCCCTCCTTTATCCGTTCCCTTACGGTGCGGTTCAGGTATCTGCCGATATATGAGACATATACTGCTTCATTTTTTTCCCAAAAAACAATCATTATTATTATTAAACCAATTAAAGTAAATAACGCAGTGACTGTCTCACATAACTCGGTAAAGGAGGGAGTGAAAGTAAAAAGGCAGAAACAGGTCCCGTAGAGGAGGGCTCGGGAAAAATGTTCAGCACCTGGGGATCTTTAACGTGCACTGACATCGCACAGCAGACTGGCGCCTTTTGCATTTGGCCCCCATGTAAACGCGGCCGCCGCATTCGGGTTCGGACCCGCATACATCGGCTCAGGAGACGAGCGGCTTACTACTGAGCTACCGCGGCCGGTTCTGATGCAGGCGAAATGCAAAACCAGCCCGCATAACGTTACGCTTAACGTGTTACGGCGTCATTATACCCCCTAAATTGTTTAAAACAAAGGAATCTCAGCTTTCGCTGCAATGCAGTGCAATGCAAACGCTGCAACGGGCCTCGTTAGGCAAAACTGGTTTACGGGTGTTTTACGTGCCAAAGCGACTGAGGCTATCAGGGACGCAGTAGTGAAGGGTTTCGGAAATTTAGACCGCCTTGGGTTTTTGCGACGCGCGTCCTTTCAATCTTTTCTCTCCACATATCTTTTTAACTCTCCTACTGTCTGCGCGTGGCATCGATTGTGGCTCAGCTTGAGGTAGTGAGCAGGCCCGTGCACTTTTCATTCTTCCCGCAGTCGCAACAACACAACCTCGGGTTCTTTAACGTGCACTGACATCGCTCAGTACACGGACCTATTTTGCCTTCATCGAAATTCGACCGCCGCGGCCGGAATCGAACCCGCCCAAGGCAATCGAAAGCAAATTGCCTTTTATCTCTCCACCTCAGACCAAGCCTGTCTAAGGAAGACTTAATCAATCAATCAATAAATAAATAACTGTCTTTGTTGAAGCCGCGGTGGCTCAGTGGCTTTGGCGCTCGGCTGTTGACACGAAACACGTCGGTTCCATTCCGGCCGCGGCGGTCGCATTTCGATGAAGGTAAAATTAGAGGCCCGTGTACTGTGCGATGTCAGTGCACGTTAAAGAACCCCAGAGGGTCGGAATTTTTCCGAAGCCCTTAACTACGGCGTCCCTCATAGCCCATAAGCCATATCACATAAACCAAACCAAACGTTTTGTCTTCGTCCGAGACGGCAGAGCACACGCCAGGAAGCCGCGAAGGAGGCATGACCCCTCACCCCACTAGCGATTTCATTAGGCCGTGAAGGTGTCCAACTCATGCCTTTACGGCCATATCGTCAGCTGTCTGTTCATCCTGACACTTCTTTGCACGCTCACAGCCATGTGCGTTCCCCACTACACCGATTCAGATGACACAGCCCTGTAGCTGCTGCTTTCGCGCCGTACCATTGGACCACAGGACACCTTCCACGAATGCCTATCGTGTAACCACAAGTACCGAAATGTCTATCGCTGTTAAAAGTTCGCGGCATTGTACGCCTCCGCAACTACCGTACCTCCCGAGCGCCCCCTTGGATGCCACCCACACCTCCGAGGCGGTAGAACGCAGTTTACAACTGCGACTTTCCACAAATACACAAGAGACCAACTTAAAAATAAATTATATCACATATTTTATTGTCGTAGCCTACACAGTACAAACGCGAAATCAAATACCAGATTTCTAGATATTTAATTTTTAGACATTTTTATGAGTGTCAATGCACCAATAAACCACTTATTGCTTGTACAAAAAATTTCCTAATCGACATCATGATGAGAAATCAAACAAGACGCGAGACGTCGCTCGCCGTTCTGGTCTCTGGCGAATCGCGATATTACGGCGCCGGTACGGGAAGAGGTGGAGGAGGCCGCTCCGTCAGAAGCATCCGAGGTGGTGTCTGCTCAGCGCCGTCTTTGAGGTGCCCAAGGCGATCTCTGGGACCCTCGGTGCCCGCCATCCCAAGGGCGGTACATTCCGTCAATCCTCGGCGGTCGCTTGAGGGAGAAGGCCAGTGAGGTAGCGGCCAGTGAAGAAGGGGCAGCCGTGACCTTGCTGGCATGGGACAACTAACGGCAGCCAGACTGCATAGCAGCCGCTGCTAGCGTTCCGGTACCGGATAGGTCGAAAGTCAATGTACTCGCAGATAAAGGTCACCACGGCGACGTCGTGCTTCCAGAAGCCCTCAGGGCCCAGCAGGCAGGCGTAGCCCCTTGTCGGGCACTGAGCAGGGACGAAGCATGGCATGAGCGTTCCTTGCACCCACAGCCATTCGCAGCAGGCCAGGAACATGCTCCAGGGCTCCAGGAAGCACATCGGTCGGGGCCAGTCCTCGCTGGTGTCTGAGATGAGCAGTGCGAAGGCGCCCCTCCTCCGCACCTCTGGCGATGCCATGACTTGCGGTGTCCTCCGTCGGCGATAGTGAAGAGGATGGCGACCTTAGCCCTAACTCCTCAGATGGCAGCAGGAACGATGCCGGTACAGCTTCCCCACTCGTAGACTGAACGGAGAAGCAGCGGACGCAGGGCACTCGCGGTTTGGGTAACACGGGGTCTCAAGGCACTTCTGGCCGGCAGAGTATCAGGGAAGCACCGAGAACCAGGTCTGGCTCAAGCGGGCGCGAGCACTGGAACGTTGGCACGAGGGGATCGCGCAGCGCGTGAGATGAAGACAACGAAGGCGCCCTAGTAATTGGATTCTTTTCTTTTGGATTTTTCAATTTCGTTGTTATGTTGTTTTTACTGTTATATCGCTGTTTAAGGCTGACATATATTCATGTTTATTTATTTAGTATTCCCGGCCGTCTTTCGGTAGCCGAGGCATTATATACGTAGTAATACGCTATGGGTACAAAAAATGTCAAAAAAGAGACGATAGAAATTAGCAGGCGCTCTCAGACCACCTCGTTAATCTCAATTGTTAGTAATAGCGCGCGGGCGCCTTCGTTGACAACACGAACCACACGACAAAAAAAATCTCAGCTGGGAGCAAGGGGTCCGCTTCGGCCGCGTTTCGACTTATGCGAAACGCAAAGGCGCCCGTGTGCTGTGCGATGTCAGTGCACATTAAAGATCCCCAGGTGGTCGAAATTATTCCGGAGCCCTCCACTACGGCACCTCTTTCTTCCTTTCTTCTCTCAGTCCCTCCCTTATCCCTTCCCTTGCAGCGCCGTTCAGGTGTCAGCCGAGATGCCAGACGGGTGTACTGCGCAATTTCGTTTCGCCAAAAATCAATATTCATTTACTTCGCCATTTCCTTTACTTAAAAACCAATTTTCATTTCACTTTCATCCCTCGTCATACTGAGGTTCACTGTATTACATCCTGTAGCGCAATACCGCAGACAATAGCATTTCGCGATTACCGTGTAACCGCCAACCCGCCGTGGTGGCTCAGTGGTTAGAGCGCTCGGCAACTGAGCCGGAGTACAATGGTTTGAACCCGGCTGCGGCGGCCGCGTTCCGATGGCGGCAAAACGCAAGGGCGCCTGTGTGCTGCGCGACCTCAGTCCACGTTGAAGATCCCCAGGTGGTCGAAATTATTCCGGAGACCTCCACTACGGCACCTCTCTCTTCCTTTCTTCTTTGACTCCCTCCTTTATCCGTTCCCTTACGGTGCGGTTCAGGTGTCCGCCGATATATGAGACATATACTGCTTCATTTTCTTTCCCAAAAAACAATCATTATTATTATTGAACCAATTAAAGTAAATAACGCAGTGACTGTCTCACATAACTCGGTAATGGAGGAAGTGAAAGTAAAAAGGGAGAAACCAGTCCCGTAGTGGAAGGCTCGGGAAAAATTTTGAGCACCTGGGGATCTTTAACGTGCACTGACATCGCACAGCACACTGGCGCCTTTTGCGTTTGGCCCCCATGGAAACGCGGCCGCCGCGGTCGGGTTCGGACCCGCATGCACCGGCTCAAGAGACGAGCGGCTTACTACTGAGCCACCGCGGCCGGTTCTCATGCAGGCGAAATGCAAAACCAACCCGCGTAACGTTACGCTTAACGTGTTACGGCGTCATTATACCCCCTAAATCGCTTAAAACAAAGGAATCAGCTTTCGCTGCAATTCAGTGCAATGCAAGCGCTGCAACGGGCCTCGTTAGGCAAAATTGGTTTATTTGTGCTTTACGTCCCAAAGCGACTCAGGCTATGAGCGACGCAGTAGTGAAGGGTTTCGGAAATTTAGACCGCCTTGGGTTTTTGCGACGCGCGTCCTTTCAATCTTTTCTTTCCACATATCTTTTTAACTCTCCTACTGTCTGCGCGTGGCATCGATTGTGGCTCAGCTTGAGGTAGTGAGCAGGCCCGTGCACTTTTCATTCTTCCTGCAGTCGCAACAACACAACCTCGGGTTCTTTAACGTGCACTGACATCGCTCAGTACGCGGAC
The DNA here is from genome assembly GCF_052857255.1 of Amblyomma americanum. Taxonomy (NCBI): domain Eukaryota; kingdom Metazoa; phylum Arthropoda; class Arachnida; order Ixodida; family Ixodidae; genus Amblyomma; species Amblyomma americanum. The sequence goes on along the minus strand of NC_135506.1, from coordinate 36,086,331 downwards.
CTATTCTGCCTTCATCGAAATTCGACCGCCGCGGCCGGGATCGAACCCGCCCAAGGCAATCGGAAGCAAATTGCCTTTAATCTCTCCACCTCAGACCAAGCCTGTCCAAGGAAGACTTAATCAATCAATCAATAACTGTTTATCTTTGTTGCCACCGCGGTGGCTCAGTGGCTTTTGCGCTCGGCTGTTGACACGAAACAGGTCGGTTCCTTTCCGGCCGCAGCGGTCGCATTTCGATGGAGGTAAAATTAGAGGCCCGTGTACTGTGCGATGTCAGTGCACGTTAAAGAACCCCAGAGGGTCGGAATTTTTCCGAAGCCCTTAACTACGGCGTCCCTCATAGCCCATAAGCCATACCACATAAACCAAACCAAACGTTCTGTCTTCGTCCGAGACGGCAGAGCACACGCCAGGAAGCCGCGAAGGAGGCATGAACCCTCGCCCCACTAGCGATTTCATTAGGCCGTGAAGGTGTCCAAATCATGCCTTTACGGCCATATCGTCAGCTGTCTGTTCATCCTGACACTTCTTTGCGCGCTCACAGCCATTTGCGTTCCCCACTACACCGATTCAGATGACAAAGCTCTGTAGCTGCTGCTTTCACGCCGTACCATTGGGCCACAGGACACCTTCCACGAATGCCTATCTTGTAACCACAAGTACTGAAATGTCTATCGCTGTTAAACGTTGGCGGCCCTGTACGCCTCCGCAATTACCCTACCTTTCGAGCGCCTCTTTGACGCCACTCCAAGGCGATAGACGCAGTCTACAACTGCTACTTCGTACAAATAAACATGAGATCAACTTAAACATGGCATACTACATATTTTATTGTCGCAGCCTACACAACAATACAAACGCGAAATCAAATACCAGATTTCAAGATATATAATTTTTAGACATTTTTTGAGTGTCAATGCACCAATAAACCACTTATTGCTTGTACAAAAAATTCCCTAATCGACATCATGATGAAAAATCACAATAGACGCGAGACGTAGCTCGCGGTTCTGGTCTCTGGCGAATCCCGATATTACGGAGCCGGCACAGGAAGAGGTGGAGGAGGCCGCTCCGTCAGAAGCATACGAGATGGTGTCTGTTCAGCGCCGTCTTTGAGGTGCCCAAGGCAATCTCTGGGACCCTCGGTGCCCGCCATCCCAAGGGCGGTACATTCCGTCAATCCTCGGCGGTCGCTTGAGGGAGAAGGCCAGTAAGGTAGCGGCCAGTGAAGAAGGGGCAGCCATGACCTTGCTTGCATGGGACAACTAACGGCAGCCAGACTGCATAGCAGCCGCTGCTAGCGTTCCGGTACCGGATAGGTCGAAAGTCCAGGTGCTCGCAGATAAAGGTCACTGCGGCGACTTCGAGCTCACGGAAGTCCTCAGGATCCAGCAGGCAGGCGTAGCTCCTTGTCGGGCACTGAGCAGGGACAAAGCACGGCATGAGCGTTCCTTGCGCCCACAGCCATTCGCAGCTGGCCAGGAACATGCTCCAGGGCTCCAGGAAGCACGGCTCTCGGCGCCAGTCCACGCTGGTGTCTGAGATGAGCAGTGCGAAGGCGCCCCTCTTCCGCACCTCTGGCGATGCCATCACATGCGGTGTCCGCCGTTGGCGATAGTGAAGAGGATGGCGATCTTAACCCTAACTCCTCAGAAAGCAGCAGGAACGATGCCAGTACAGCTCCCGCGCTCGTGGACTGAGCGGAGAAGCAGCGAACGCAGGATACTCGCGGTTTGGATGACACGGGGTCTCAAGGCACTTCTGGTCGGCACTGTATCAGGGAAACGCCAAGAAGCAGATCTGGTCAAACTGTGCGCGAGCTCTGGAACCTTGGCACGGGAGGATCGCGCAGCGCGTGAGAAGACAACGAAGGCGCTTGGGTAATTGGATTCTCTTCTTTTTGATTTATGGATGTCGCTGACCTACGTTTTATTGTTGTTTATTTACTTAGTATTGCCGGTCGCCTTTCGGTAGCCAAGGCTGTAGTAGTTACATACGTATTCAAACGCTAGGTACAACAAATATCAAAAAAGGAAAGAGAATATAGCAAGTAGTAACCGCACAAAAGACCTCTATAACCACCTGGGAATCTTTAACGTGCGATGTCAGTCCACGTTAAAAATCTCCAGGTGGTCGAAATTATTCTGGAAACGACCACTAGGAACCTATTTCTCTCTTTCCTCTTTTACTCTTTCCTTTATCCCCTCCCTTACGGCGCGGTGAGGTGTCCATCGAGATATGTGAGACATTTACTGCGACATTTCCTTTCCTTAAAACAAATTTTCAATTTAAAAAAAATGAGCGCTTAAGCTTCGCCTTTGACTGTGGAACACGACAGCTTGTTTCAGCGCTGCCCCAACCTGCCCGACTTGGCATACCAGTCCCTCCTGGAATACGTCAATGCGATTTGGCGCGGGGACACCCCTCTGCCAATCGAATGGAAAACGGCTTTGGTGACTTTTATTCCTAAAGCTGGCAAACCAATTGACACAGATAACCTCCGCCCCATCTCTCTCACCTCATGTGTGGGCAAACTAATGGAGACGATGGTGCGGGATCGGTTATCTACATATCTTGAACACAAACAAGTCTTTGCGAGCACCATGTTCGGATTCCGCCCACACAGATCCGCACAGGATGTCCTCCTGCAACTCAATCGGGAAGTCCTTGACCCCGTCGAATGCCCCCATAATGACCGGGTAGTACTCGCCCTGGATCTTAAAGGGGCATTTGACAATGTAACACATGAGATCATACTCACTAACCTAAGTCACACCGACTGTGGCCTCAACACATTCCAATACATAAGCCAATTTTTAATGGATCGTCAATCCTACATTCGAATTCAAGATAGAGACCATGGTCCTTACCTACTCGGCACGCGGGGAACCCCTCAAGGCGCGGTACTTTCCCCGCTGCTCTTTAATCTGGCCATGATGCACCTGCCGGCACAGCTGAGTGGTGTCGCCGGCGTGCAGCACGCCCTGTACGCCGATGACATCACTCTGTGGGCCACACAGGGCAGCACAGGAGACATTGAAACCAGCCTGCAAACAGCGGCGACGATAGTAGACCGCTACGCCCGCCGCTGCGGTCTTCAATGTTCCCCTCAAAAATCGGAATTTGTGCACCTCCGCCCCTCACAGAAGTGCACAACTAAAATATCTCTCTCTCTTGAGAGCGGTCCCATACGCGAAAGTGATGAGATACGGGTACTCGGACTCTACATCCACAAACACAGGCGGCCAGACACTACATTGGCCAAACTCCGTAAGGTGGGGGACCAGGTGGGCCGCATGGTCCGCCGGGTTTCCAACAAACGCGGAGGGTTACGAAGTAAGGATGCCTTGGGGCTGGCAAACGCCTTCGTAACTAGTGGAATTCTCTATTCGACTCCTTATCTCCACCTACGGAAAAGAGTGGAGGACGCCCTTGAGGTCATCCTTCGCAAAATTGTTAAACGTGCCCTTGACCTCCCCATCACTACTTCAAACAGCCGGCTTATGGCTCTTGGGGTGGTGAACACTTTCCGGGAGCTCCGGGAGGCGCACCTTACAAACCAGTACACGCGCCTGTCGCTAACGGAGTCGGGTCGCCGCCTTCTTGCTCGACTCCATATCCAACACACCCCTCCAATGGAAGACAGGTTTCGCATCCCGGAACTGTGGAGACGTGCCCTCCACGTGCGGCCTCTTCCAGCAAACATGTCACACGAAGACCATAATGGTCGGCGCCTGGCACGAGCGGAAGCGCTAGCCCGATATTATGGCAACAAAACAGGTGTCTACTACGTGGACGCCTCCGGCCCTCACCACGGGGGATGGTACACGGCCGCGGTAGTTCACAACAGCAACACAGTTAACGGCCTAACTTTCAGAGTCCGCAGTGTAACACAAGCAGAAGAGGTCGCGATTGCTCTCGCGGCCTCACATTCCAATTCAAAATACATAATCACCGACTCGCGAGGGGCCTGTCGGAACTTCGAACAAGGCTGCACTCCCTTCCTAGCCTATCGAATATACCAAAATTGCATACCGGATACGGACCCCGCACACCGTTACCTCATATGGGCCCCTGCTCATCAGGGGTTGGCAGGAAACGAGGCAGCAGACGCAGCCGCCCGCGCGCTCTCTCACCGGGCTGTTTTCTCCTCCCCATCCGATCAGGAACCCGATTTTAATCCGGTCTATACATTCAAAGATATTACAACATATCATCAAAATTGTCATCGCCTTTACCCTAGTCCATGTAAAGGCCTGAAGAAGGCGGATGAGCGGCTCCTTCTCCGCCTTCTCACCAATACATTGCTGTGCCCAGCAGCGCTAAAACATTTTGACCCCTCCTTTAGTGGCAGCTGCCCACACTGTAGTGCAGTGTCCTCTGACACCTATCACATGGTTTGGGCCTGCCCCTCCAACCCCGCTATTCCCCCCATCCCCAACCCAACCCGGGAGGACTGGGAGGCGACCCTGCTCGGCTGCCACGACATACAGGCCCAACAAGCCTTAGTCGGGCGCGCCCGGGCGGCGGCAACCGCCACTGGGGTCCCATACTAGGGACCTCCACCTAGTGCTTGTACGGATCGGTCCCTTACGGGCTGATCCAAACATACCTCCTATTCATCCGTAATAAATGTTTTCACCACCACCACCAACCTCGTTGCACTTTTCACGCTAGTCTACTAATTTGTTTCCATATATGCGAGCGTTGGTTTCACCCATAAGGGCAAGGCAACGAGTTCATAGCTAACGAACAAACTCAAAGTCGATAGAGATGATGTAGTGTCAGTATATTTTCGTTGTAAGGTAGGCCAAGAAATAAAGATGTGTCCATGGTGGTTGTGGAAAACCCATCATCACGACGGCGTATACTGAAACATTTCAGGCTGAACGCCACCATCGTCAACAAGACAAGGCGCCATCTATTTTTGGAATTAACCAAAAAATTGTGTCGTCGGTCATGAAATTCTCCCATTGTCTGGAGAGAAGTAAGGTCGAACTTCGATAGAGGCGAAATCCTAGACGCCCGGGTACTGTGCGATGTCAGTGCAGGTTAAAGAAACCCTGGTGTTCTAAATTTCTGGAGCTCCTCACTACGGCATCCATCCTAGCCTGAGTCGGTTTGGGACGTTAAACCCGCGTAAACCAAACCAAATGTCACCAGAGGAGAAGTTACGTTCAACTGTTTCTAATGCTAGCGCACTGCCAGCGCCCAGGAAAATCGGGTGTCACTTTGGATTTTATTTTCAAACTCCAAAGCACTTGTAACACCGCCACATACGTCGGCGTTTAGGCTAATCTAAGGCAGAGGGGGAAGCGCGTGGACCCCAACGCCCATGGCTGCCGGACAGCTCGCCACTCGTCTTCATGCTACGCGCAGTCTCCACAAAACTAATTTAACATGCCGCGTTTCGATTGAGGCAAAACACAAAGGGGCCCGTGTTCTGTCTGATGTCAGTGCACGTTAAAGATACCCAGGCGGTCGAAATTATTCCGGAGCCCTCCACTGCGGCACCTCTGCCTTCTTTCAGCCTCTCCTTTATCCCTTCTCTTATGGAGCGGTTTAGGTGTCCGCCGAGATGGGAGACAGACACTGCGCCATTTTCTTTCCCAAAAAAAAAAACAATTTTCATTTTTTAACCGCCAGTACTGAACAACGCCCAAGTTGGCGGCAGTGAACACTTCGCCGATGAGTCGGCTCAGAAGTTTCAGATCTCTAGCACTGCTTTGCCGCCACATTCGTTTCTGACAGGCCTCATGTACTCGGTAAAAGCGATTTCACAAATATGCGGGCTAATAAAACAACTTCTATTAAGAGATTAAACAAAGGTTGTGCCATTAAGGCGTTGAGAAAGCAACCGTGTACGGTAAACGTGCAAGAATTTCAGAGGCTTTCCAGGTAGTTTCAGAGCGCTAAAATGCTCATTGTATTTGTCCAAAAGAATCGATAATAAGTATAAAAAGAGAATAAAAAATACTGCGCCGTTCTGGGCGTTGGAATAACCACGACTGCCAGGGAAGGGTGCCGTGGACGGGGAAACAGGCCGTTCGATCAGCAGAAGCCGCGTCTCCTTCTTCCCAGCGCCGCCTCGGAGATCTCCTAGAAGACGTGGGGTACCTGCGACTCCCGCCATTCCAAGAACGCTGCATCCTCCTGCGTGGTCGCTTGCGAGAGGCCAGCTGGGTATCGGCCAGTGACGAAAGGGCAGCAGGGACCTTGCTGGCAGGAACAACCAATGACGGCCCCGCCACAGCACAGCCGCTGCCACCGTTTCGGCACAGGATAGGTCGAGAGGCCAGGTCCTCGCAGCTGCAGGTCATCGCGCTGACGTCGTGACCAGGAACACCTCCGCGTTCAATTGGCGGGTGTAGCTCTCTGTTAAGCAGTGGTCGCAGCAGCTGGTGTAGACAGCGAGGCAGCAGGGCAGGAGCGTCCCTTACGCCCGCAGCCACCCGCAGCATCCAAAGAACCTGCCCTCGGACTCCATAAAACACGTCCGTTTCCGCCAGTCTCCGCCACTGACGGATACAAACAGCTTAGCCTCCTGTCTCGCCACTAGTGATGCCATACCATCCAGCGCCTGCCGCCGCCGACGTTGAAGACAATGGCCTCCTTAACCATAACTCCGCACAGCAACAGAAACGATGCTGGCGACTACGCCGACACGTTTAGCTGCCGTCTTCTTAGACTCAGCGGAATAGCCCCAGCAGCAGGATGCACGAGCTTGTATGATGCACTGTCTCAGGGAATTTCGGGTCGACGCTGCGCCAAGCCAGTTCCAAGAAACGGGTCTGTGCAGGCCATATGTGCGAGCCCTAGCGCGTTTGCGCGGTCGGGTTCGCAGCCGCCGTGGTCGTGTTCGAACCCGTGAACTCCGGATCAGTAGCCGAGCGCCCTAACCACTGAGCCACCGCGGCGGGTAGGCAATCGAAAGCAAATTGCCTTTTATCCCTTCACCTCAGACCAAGCTTGTCTGACGAGGACTTAATCAATTAATAACTGTTTTGTCTTTCTTGCTGCCACGGTGGCTCAGTGGCTATGGCGCGCGGCTGTTGACACGAAACACGTCGGTTCCATTCCGGCCGCGGCGGTCGCATTTAGATGGAGGTGAAACTAGAGGCCCGTGTACTGTGCGATGTCAGTGCACGGTAAAGAACCCCAGATGGTCGGAATTTTTCCGAAGCCCTTAACTACGGCGTCCCTCATAGCCCATAAGCCATACCACATAAACCAAACCAAACGTTTTGTCTTCGTCCGAGACGGCAGAGCACACGCCAGGAAGCCGCGAAGGAGGCATGAACCCTGGCCCCACTAGCGATTTCATTAGGCCGTGAAGGTGTCCAACTCATGCCTGTACGGCCATATCGTCAGCTGTCTGTTCATCCTGACACTTCTTTGCACGCTCACAGCCATTTGCGTTCCCCACTACACCCATTCAGACGAGACAGCCCTGTAGCTGCTGCTTTCGCGCCGTACCATTGGAGCACAGGACACCTTCCACGAATGCCTATCATGTAACCACAAGTAGCGAAAAGTCTATCGCTGTTAAATGTTGGCGGCCCTGTACGCCTCCGCAATTACCCTACCTTTCGAGCGCCTCTTCGGCGCCACTCCGAGGCGATAGACGCAGTCTACAACTGCTACTTCGTACACATAGACATGAGACCAACTTAAACATGATATATTACATATATTATTTATCATAGCCCACACGACATTACAGCCGCGAAACCAAATATCAAATTTCAGATGTATTATTTTTAGACATTTTTTGAGCCTCAATGCACCAATGAACTACGCATTGCAAGGAGAAAAAAATCTTAAATAGCCATCGTTATGCGAAATCACAATAGACGCGAGACGTCGCTCGCGGTTCTGGTCTCTGGCGAATCGCGATATTACGGAGCCGGTACAGGAAGAGGTGGAGGAGGCCGCTCCGTCAGAAGCATCCGAGATGGTGTCTGCTCAGCGCCGTCTTGGAGGTGCCCAAGGCGATCTCTGGGACCCTCGGTGCCCGCCATCCCAAGGGCGGTACATTCCGTCAATCCTCGGCGGTCGCTTGAGGAAGAAGGGGCAGCCGTGACCTTGCTGGCATGAGACAACTAACGGCAGCCAGACTGCATAGCAGCCGCTGCTAGCGTTCCGGTACAGGATAGGTCGAAAGTCAAGGTACTCGCAGATACAGGTCACCACGGCGACTTCGTGCTTCCAGAAGCCCTCAGGGCCCAGCAGGCAGGCGTAGCTCCTTGTCGGGCACTGAGCAGGGACGAAGCACGGCATGAGCGTTCCTTGCACCCACAGCCATTCGCAGCTGGCCAGGAACATGCTCAAGTTCTCCAGGAAGCACGTCTCTCGGCGCCAGTCCACGCTGGTGTCTGAGATGAGCAGTGCGAAGGCGCCCCTCTTCCGCACCTTTAGCGATGCCATCACTTAATTGAACTGTCCGCCGTCGGCGATAATGTGAAGAGGATGGCGATCTTAGCCCTAACTCCACAGAAAACAGCAGGAACGATACCAGTATAGCTCCCGCGCTCGTGGACTGAGCGGAGAAGCAGCGAACGCAGGATACTCGCGGTTTGGATGACACGGGGTCTCAAGGCACTTTTGGTCGGCACTGTATCAGGGAAACGCCAAGAAGCAGCTGTGCTTCAAGAGTGCGCGAGCACTGGAACGTTGGCACGAGGGTATCGCGCAGCGCGTGAGATGAAGGTAACGAAGGCGCCCGAGTAATTGGATTCTTTTCTTTCGGATTTTTTAATTTCGTTGTTATGTTGTTTTTACTGTCATATCGCTGTTTAAGGCTGACATATTTTCATGTTTATTTATTTAGTATTCCCGGCCGCCTTTCGGTAGCCGAGGCATTACATACGTAGTCAGACGCTATGGGTACAAATATAGTCAAAAAAGAGTCGATAGCAATTAGCAGGCGCTCTCTAACCACCTCGTTAATCTCAATTGTTAGTAATAGCACGCGGGCACCTTCGTTGCCAACACGAACCACGCGACAAAAAAATCTCAACTGGGAGCAAGGGGTCCGCGGCGGCCGTGTTTCGACTTAAGCGAAACGCAAAGGCGCCCGTGTGCTGTGCGATGTCAGTGCAGGTTAAAGATCCCCAGGTGGTCGAAATTATTCCGCAGCCCTCCACTACGGCACCTCTCTCTTCCTTTCTTCTCTCAGTCCTTCCACTATCCCTTCCCTTGCAGCGCGGTTCATGTGTCAGCCAAGATGCGAGACAGGTATACTGCGCCATTTCGTTTCGCGAAAAACCAATTTTCATTTACTTCGCCATCTCCTTTCCTTAAAAACCAATTTCCATTTCACTTTCATCCCTCGTCATACTGAAGTTAGCTGTATCACATCCTGTAGCGCAGTACCGCAGACAATAGCCTTTCGCGATTACCGTGTAACCGCCAACCCACCCTGGTGGCTCAGTGGTTAGAACGCTCGGCAACTGAGCCGGAGTACAATGGTTCGAACCCGACCGCGGCGGCAGCGTTCCGATGGGGGCGAAACGCAAGGGCGCCTTTGTGCTGCGCGATCTCAGCTCACGTTGAAGATCCCCAGGTTTTCGGAATTTTTTTCCGGAGACCTCCACTACGGCACCTCTCTCTTCCTTTCTTCTTTGACTCCCTCCTTTATCCGTTCCCTTACGGTGCGGTTCAGGTGTCCGCCGATATATGAGACATATACTGCTTGATATTTTCCCCAAAAACAATCATTATTATTATTAAACCAATTAAAGTAAATAACGCAGTGACTGTCTCACATAACTCGGTAAAGGAGGGAGTGAAAGTAAAAAGGCAGAAACAGGTCCCGTAGTGGAGGGCTCGGGAAAAATGTTCAGCACCTGGGGATTCAGCACCCTGTCTACTTCTATGTCCGTGTGTTTTTGTTGCGCCCCTGTGTCCTCCTGAAAAGATATGAACCAACACGCCCAAATACAAGTACTTCTGATTTTTAACGTGCACTGACATCGCACAGCAGACTGGCGCCTTTTGCGTTTGGCCCCCATGTAAACGCGGCCGCCGCATTCGGGTTCGGACCCGCATACATCGGCTCAGGAGACGAGCGGCTTACTACTGAGCTACCGCGGCCGGTTCTGATGCAGGCGAAATGCAAAACCAACCTGCGTAACGTTACGCTTAACGTGTTACGGCGTCATTATACCCCCTAAATTGTTTAAAACAAAGGAATCTCAGCTTTCGCTGCAATGCAGTGCAATGCAAGCGCTGCAACGGGCCTCGTTTGGCAAAATTGGTTTATGGGTGTTTTACGTCCTAAAGCGACTCAGGCTATGAGGGACGCAGTAGTGAAGGGCTTCGGAAATTTAGACCGCCTTGGGTTTTTGCGACACGCGTCCTTTCAATCTTTTCTCTCCACATATCTTTTTAACTCTCTTACTGTCTGCGCGTGGCATGGATTGTGGCTCAGCTTGAGGTAGTGAGCAGGCCCGTGCACTTTTCATTCTTCCTGCAGTCGCAACAACACAACCTCGGGTTCTTTAACGTGCACTGACATCACTCAGTACACGGACCTATTTTGCCTTCATCGAAATTCGACCGCCGCGACCGGGATCGAACCCGCCCAAGGCAATCGAAAGTAAATTGCCTTTTATCTCTTCACCTCAGGCCAAGCTTGTCTAAGGAAGAATTAATCAATCAATAAATAAAACACTGTTTGTCTTTGTTGCCGCCGCGGTGGCTCAGTGGCTTTGGCGCTCAGCTGCTGACACGAAACACATCGGTTCCATTCCGGCCGCGGCGGTCGAATTTCAATTGAGGTGAAATTAGAGGCCCGTGTACTGTGCGATGTCAGTGCACGTTAAAGAACCCCAGAGGGTCGGAATTTTTCCGAAGCCCTTAACTACGGCGTCCCTCATCGCTCATAAGCCATACCACATAAACCAAACCAAACGTTTTGTCTTCGTCCGAGACGGCAAAGCACACGCCAGGAAGCCGCTTAGGAGGCATGAACCCTCGTCCCACTAGCGATTTCATATCGCTCTGGGGCTCGGATCATTACTCCATCCTAATTGAACCCACTGCGATGGAGGCGCGCCCCAAACGTGCCTACTCCATTACCAACTGGAGTGCGTTCAGGCGGGCGGTCGACGAGGCGGCGGCCACTGGCGCAGATTTCTTTTCAAGTCTAGTCCGAAGCGCTCTCGCAGCCACCCAACGAGCAGAGGTAAGGGCAGGGCAGCCCACACCTGATATGAAGCTGCTCAATCTGCGCGAGAAGAGAGATCGCGCAGAGCGACGGGCGCGACGGACTGACAGAGCCGCCGACTGGACTGTCTACAACCGCTTGGACGCAGCAGCGCGCCGCCACGCCAACAAGCTATACCGCCGGCAGTGGGCTTCACTATGCCAAAGGATGGAGGAAGATGTCAGCTCGCGGAGGCTGTTTGACACCCTGCGGCGCATCACCGAACCACAGGCAAACCGTCAACCGCTGGCCGCCCTCGCAATCTCCAGCGGGCTCAGCTTTGTAGAATTGGCAGAGCGGTTTGCCGATCGGTTCGCGCCGCCCAGCCCCGCAAACGCCGCTAACATAGCTGCTCCTGAGAGCCCCAGAAGCGACGCCGGTCCCTCGCCCCTCGCCTCGGAAGGTCCATGTGATGCGCCGTTCACCGCGGCGGAATTGAACAATGCGCTGCAGCGCTGCCGCCGCCGCTCGGCGCCCGGACCGGACGGGGTGACATACCAAATGCTGCGAAACCTGGATGCGCAGCAACGACAGATCCTCCTGCAGCAGATCAACCTGGTGTGGGAACGCGGGGAGCTTCCGGAGGATTGGCGAACCGCGGTCGTTTGTCCCATCCGAAAGGCAGGGCGCCCACCTACGGAGCTGAGCGGATACCGGCCAGTGGCATTAACATCGGCGGCAGGTAAGCTCATGGAGCATATGGCGTTGCAGCGTCTGAACGAGCGGGCTGCGGAGGCTGATTTGTTTGACGAGCGGCAGACGGGTTTCCGTGGGATGCGGTGCACGGCTGATTCTATATCGGACGTTGTTACAGCGCTGGAGCATGCCAGAGCGGCAGGCCAGGTTGCGCTACTGCTGCTGCTGGACGTCTCGGGCGCTTTTGACAACGTTCACCGCGCACCAATTCTCGCGGTGCTTGAGGGGGCCGGTGTGAGCGGGCGCCTTTTGCGATACGTTCATGGCTTCCTGAGCGGGCGCACCATGCGCGTACGAGTAGGGGGTAAGCTCTCCAAGCCTCGCCCGGTCGACATGGGCGTGCCGCAGGGCTCTGTACTATCACCATTTCTGTTTAATGTGGCCATGTCGGTGGTGCCGGCCTCCCTCCCCACGAGCGGGCGACACCATGTGTACATGTCCATATATGCAGACGACATAGCTCTGTGGTGCCGGGGACCACCGGGCGAGGCGTTCCGCGTGCGGGAGTGCCTTCAGGGAGCCCTGACCGCAATCGATGCCAGATTGCGCGGCCTTGGTCTGTCACTGAGCGCGGACAAATCGGTGGCCATGGCCTGCGTTTCGCGCTCGCGCGCGAACCTTGCGCCACTGTCACTGGACGGGACTCCGATTCCTTGGCGTAAATCGGTGCGGTACCTTGGCCTGGACATCGACTGGCGCCTTTCCTTCCGCCCCGCGGCGACCAAGGCCTGTCTGCAGATGAAGAGGATCACCGCCGCCGTGCACAAGCTCACCGCTCGAGGCCAGGGCATCTCCCAGCAAGCCGCGCTGCGTCTATACAATGCCGCAGCTTTGGGGGCGGTGCTCTATGCGCTGCCGCTCGTCACGGTGCGCAAGCCGTGCTGGAAGAAGCTCGAGCTTCAGCATCGCAAGTCCCTGCGCGTGTGCCTAGGACTGCCCAAAAACTCGCAGTGCGCCGCAACGTTGGCCGAGGCAGGAGCGTGGCCCCTTGAGCTCCAAGCAGCGCGCAGGGCACTGAATCACATCGACCGGCTTCACCGCGCACCGGACGGCGGCTCGCTGCTGCAGCGTATGCGCTCGCACCCGCGCTCACGAATGGGCGCGGCGCTGCTCGAGTATGAGCAATTGACCCAAGGCCCACCCCCCTACGGCTCCTGCGCGCCCTGGCCTGCTGCCTCGGAGGTACAGCGAGAGATCGTCGGCATCGCGGGAAAGCGGAGCACACCCCTCTGCGCTGTGCAGCAGCTGGCCAGAGCCGTCATACACGAGGAGCTCCAGGACCATCTCCTCGTGTACACCGACGGCTCAGTGGCCCGCGACAGCTGCTCCCTTGCTGCGGCGGCCACCATCCCCGCCCTGCGACTGCACAGCCAGCAACACGCAACCTTCCTGGGCTCCTCCACCACGGCGGAGTTGATGGGGATCCGGCTCGGGCTGGACCTGCTGCTCACCCTCGGCCCTCCGCCGCCCAGGAGTGCTCTGCTGTGCGACTCCCGCGCCGCCCTCAGCCGCCTGCAATCTAACGGCCGCGGTACCCCACTAGTGCGGGAAATTCGCTCGCGCATCGAGCGCCTCGCGCAGAGAGGTTGTGCCGTGCGTGCACAGTGGGTGCCCGGTCACTGCGGCATCGCCGGCAACGAAGAAGCTGACGACCTCGCGACCGCTGCACACCAACTACCTGCCAGCGATCTGCCCCTTGCGCTGGAGGACGTGCGTGCGGCCATTCACGACCATCTCCGAAAGCAGCACTCCGACCCACGCATCGCGGGAGGTGAGCGCATCGACAGTGTCACCGGCTGTCGCGCACTTACACGGTCGCAACGTGCAATGATCCTCCGCGCGCGCATTGGCTGCGTGTGGCCCGGGGAACGACGGGTGCGGCACGGAATCGCGATGAGTGATGTGTGTGACGGATGCGGTGCAGTGGAAACACTAGAACATCTGCTCCTTCGCTGCTCCGCGTTCGCCGATGCTCGTCGCGATATGCTCGCGGCCTATAGGGCGCAGGGCATACTACCAGACTCCATCAAGACGCTATTGTGGCCGCAGGGCAGTGCGCGCACTCGTGAGCGAACTTTGGTGAGCCTCTGTGCATTCCTCGAACACACGGGCTTGACGTCCCGTCTGTTCTCCGTCAGGTAGTTACACGCAGTGACCGAACGCTCCGCGAGTTCTACCTTGAACGATTAATAACTGGACGCCCCACTCCAGTTGTAACCTACACAGTGCTGTGCGCGTGTGTGATTTAATTCCTCTAAACTGAACTAATCACGCGCACAACCTGGACACATTACTTATTGTGTAAATAGTTTGTACATATTACTTCTCCCCCTGTCCTCTATTCCTGTCCCCTCACCTCTTTCATTTCATTTCTCCATTCTGCCTGCTGTCCTTTATTTCCGCTGCCCCAGCTCAGGTGCTTCAGTATCGATGGCAGATGCCGGGGCTAGCAAAAATCTTTTCCTTCCTTTTTACTATTATTTTTAATAAAACCACTACCACCACCAGGCCGTGAAGGTGTCCAACTCATGCCTTTACGGCCATATCGTCAGCTGTCTGTTCATCCTGACACTTCTTTGCACGCTCACAGCCATGTGCGTTCCACACTACACCGATTCAGATGACAAAGCTCTGTAGCAGCTGCTTTCGCGCCGTACCATTGGACCACAGGACACCTTCCACGAATGCCTGTCGTGTAACCACAAGAACCTAAATGTCTATCCCTGTTAAAAGTTGGCGGCCCTGTACGCCTCCGCAATTACCCTACCTTTCGAGCGCCTCTTCGACGATAGACGCAGTCTACAACTGCTATTTCGTACAAATAAACGAGACCAACTTAAACATGATATACATATTTTATTGTCGTAGCCTACACAACAATACAAACACGACATCAAATACCAGATTTCAAGATATATAATTTTTAGACATTTTTTGAGTGTCAATGCACCAATAAACCACTTATTGCTTGTACAAAAAATTCCCTAATCGACATCATGATGAAAAATCACAATAGACGCGAGACGTAGCTCGCGGTTCTGGTCTCTGGCGAATCCCGATATTACGGAGCCGGCACAGGAAGAGGTGGAGGAGGCCGCTCCGTCAGAAGCATACGAGATGGTGTCTGTTCAGCGCCGTCTTTGAGGTGCCCAAGGCAATCTCTGGGACCCTCGGTGCCCGCCATCCCAAGGGCGGTACATTCCGTCAATCCTCGGCGGTCGCTTGAGGGAGACGGCCAGTAAGGTAGCGGCCAGTGAAGAAGGGGCAGCCATGACCTTGCTTGCATGGGACAACTAACGGCAGCCAGACTGCATAGCAGCCGCTGCTAGCGTTCCGGTACCGGATAGGTCGAAAGTCCAGGTACTCGCAGATAAAGGTCACTGCGGCGACTTCGAGCTCACGGAAGTCCTCAGGATCCAGCAGGCAGGCGTAGCTCCTTGTCGGGCACTGAGCAGGGACAAAGCACGGCATGAGCGTTCCTTGCGCCCACAGCCATTCGCAGCTGGCCAGGAACATGCTCCAGGGCTCCAGGAAGCACGGCTCTCGGCGCCAGTCCACGCTGGTGTCTGAGATGAGCAGTGCGAAGGCGCCCCTCTTCCGCACCTCTGGCGATGCCATCACATGCGGTGTCCGCCGTTGGCGATAGTGAAGAGGATGGCGATCTTAGCCCTAACTCCTCACTCAGAAAGCAGCAGGAACGATGCCGGTACAGCTTCCGCGCTCGTGGACTGAGCGGAGAAGCAGCGAACGCAGGACACTCGCGGTTTGGCTGACACGGGGTCTCAAGGCACTTCTGGTCGGCACTGTATCCAGGAATCGCCAAGAAGCAGATCTGGTCAAACTGTGCGCGAGCTCTGGAACGTTGGCACGGGAGGATCGCGCAGCGCGTGAGAAGACAACGAAGGCGCTTGGGTAATTGGATTCTCTTCTTTTTGATTTATGAATGTCGCTGACCTATGTATTATTGTTGTTTATTTATTTAGTATTGCCGGTCGCCTTTGGGTAGCCAAGGCTGTAGTAGTGACATACGTATTCAAACGCTAGGTACAACAAATATCAAAAAAGGAAAGAGAATATAGCAAGTAGTAAGCGCACAAAATACCTCTACAACCACCTGGGAATCTTTAACGTGCGATGTCAGTCCACGTTAAATATCTCCAGGTGGTCGAAATTATTCTGGAGACGACCACTACGCACCTATTTCTCTCTTTCCTCTTTTACTCTCTCCTTTATCCCCTCCCTTACGGCGCGGTGAGGTCTCCATCGAGATATGTGAGACATTTACTGCGACATTTCCTTTCCTGAAAACAAATTTTCAATTTAAAAAAATTAGCGCTTAAGCTTCGCCTTTGAGTGTGGAACACGACAGCTTGTTTCAGCGCTGCCTTAACCTCGTTGCACTTTTCACGCTAGTCTACTAATTTGTTTCCATATATGCGAGCGTCGGTTTCACCCATAAGGGCAAGGCAACGAGTTCATAGCTAACGAACAAACTCAAAGCCGATAGAGATGATGTGGTGTCAGTATATTTTCGTTGTAAGGTAGGCTAAGAAATAAAGATGTGTCCATGGTGGCCCCGCCGCGGTGGCTCAGTGGTTAGGGCGCTCTACTACTGATCCGGAGTTTCCGGGTTCGAACCCGACCGTGGCGGCTGCGTTTTTATGGAGGAAAAACGCTAAGGCGCCCGTGTGCTGTGCGATGTCAGTGCACGTTAAAGATCCCCAGGTGGTCGAAATTATTCCGGAGCCCTCCACTACGGCACCTCTCTCTTCCTTTCTTCTTTCACTCCCTCCTTTACCCTTCCCTTACGGCGCGGTTCAGGTGTCCAACGATATATGAGACAAATACGGCGCCATTTCCTTTCCCCCCAAAAAAAACCAATTATTTATGTCCATGGTGGCTGTGGAAAACCCATCATCACGACGGCGTATACTGAAACATTTCAGGCTGAACGCCACCATCGTCAACAAGACAAGGCGCCATCTATTTTTGAAATGAGCAAAAAAAAGTGTCGTCGGTCATGAAACTCTCCCATTGTCTGGAGAGAAGTAAGGTCGAACTTCGATAGAGGCGAAATCCTAGACGCCCGGGTACAGTGCGATGTCAGTGCAGGTTAAAGAAACCCTGGTGTTCTAAATTTCCGGAGCTCTTCACTACGGCATCCATCCTAGCCTGAGTCGGTTTGGGACGTTAAACCCCCAAAAACCAAACCAAATGTCACCAGAGGAGAAGTTACGTTCAACAGTTTCTAATGCTAGCGCACTGCCAGCGCCCAGGGGAATCGGGTGTCACTTTGGATTTTATTTTCAAACTCCAAAGCACTTGTAACACCGCCACATACGTAGGCGTTTAGACTAATCTAAGGCAGAGGGGAAAGCGCGTGGACACCAACGCCCATGGCTGCCGGACCGCTCACCACTCGACTTCATGCTACGCGCCGTCTCCACAAAACTAATTTAACATGCCGCGTTTCGATTGAGGCAAAGCACAAATGGGCGTGTTCTGCGTGATGTCAGGGCACGTTAAAGATACCCAGGCGGTCGAAATTATTCCGGAGCCCTCCACTGCGGCACCTCTGTCTTCTTTCAGCCTCTCCTTTATCCCTTCCCTTATGGAGCGGTTTAGGTGTCCGCCGAGATGGGAGACAGACACTGCGCCATTTTCTTTCCCAAAAAAAAAACAATTTTCATTTTTTAACCGCCAGTACTGACCAACGCCCAAGTTGGCGGCAGTGAACACTTCGCCGATGAGTCTGCTCAGAAGTGTCAGATCTCTAGCGCTGCTTTGCCGCCACATTCATTCCTGACAGGCCTGATGTCCTGGATAAAAGGGATTTCACAAATATGCGGGCTAATAAAACAACTCCTATGAAGAGCTTAAATAAAAGATTGTGCCATTAAGGCGTTTGGAAAGAAACTGTACGGAAAACATGCAAGAATTTGAGAGGCTTTCCAGGTAGTTTCAGAGCGCTAAAATGCTGATTGTATTGGTCCAAAAGAGTCGTTAATAAGTCGAAAAAGAGAATAAAAAATGCTGCTCGGTTCTGGGCGTTGGAAAAACCACGACTGTCAGGGACGGGCGCCGTGGACAGGGAAACAGGCCGTTCGATCAGCAGAAGCCGCGTCTCCTTCTTCCCAGCGCCGCCTCGGAGATCTAGAAGACGCGGGGTACCTGCGACTCCCGCCATTTCAAGAACGCTGCTTCCTCCTGCGTGGTCGCTTGCGAGAGGCCAGCTAGGTATCGGCCAGTGACGAAAGGGCAGCAGGGACCTTGCTGGCAGGAACAACCAATAACGGCGCCGCCACAGCACAGCCGCTGCCACCGTTTCGGCACAAGATAGGTCGAGAGGCCAGGTCCTCGCAGCTGCAGGTCATCGCGCTGACGTCGCGACCAGGAACACCTCCGCGTTCAATAGGCGGGTGTAGCTCTCTGTTAAACAGTGGTCGCAGCAGCTGGTGTAGACAGCGAGGCAGCAGGGCAGGAGCGTCCCTTACGGCCACAGCCACCCGCAGCATCCAAAGAACCTGCCCTCGGACTCCAGAAAACACGTCCGTTTCCGCCAGTCTCCGCCACTGTCGGATACAAACAGCTTAGCCTCCTGTCTCGCCACCAGTGATGCCATACCATCCAGCGCCTGCCGCCGCCGACGTTGAAGACAATGGCCTCCTTAACCATAACTCCTCACAGCAACAGAAACGATGCTGGCGACTACGCCGACACGTTTAGCTGCCGTCTTCGTAGACTCAGCGGAATAGCACCAGTAGCAGGATGCACGAGCTTGTATGATGCACTGTCTCAGGGAATTTCGGGTCGACGCTGCGCCAAGCCAGTTCCAAGAAACGGGTCTGGGCAGGGCATATGTGTGAGCCCTAGCGCGTTTGCGCGGTCGGGTTCGCAGCCGCCGTGGTCGTGTTCGAACCCGGGAACTCCGGATCAGTAGCCGAGCGCCCTAACCACTGAGCCACCGCGGCGGGTAGGCAATCGAAAGCAAATTGCCTTTTATCCCTTCACCTCAGACCAAGCTTGTCTGACGAGGACTTAATCAATTAATAAATGTTTGTCTTTGTTGCCGCCACGGTGGCTTAGTGGCTATGGCGCGCGCCTGTTGACACGAAACACGTCGGTTCCATTCCGGCCGCGGCAGTCGCATTTCGATAAAGGTGAAACTAGAGGCCCGTGTACTGTGCGATGTCAGTGCACGGTAAAGAACCCCAGAGGGTCGAAATTTCCGAAGCCTTTTGCTACAGCGTCCCTCATAGCCCATAAGCCATACCACATAAACCAAACCAAACGTTTTGTCTTCGTCCGAGACAGCAGAGCACACGCCATGAGGCCGCGAAGGAGGCATGCACCCTCGCCCCACTAGCGGTTTCATTAGGCCGTGAAGGTGTCCAACTCATGCCTGCACGGCCATATCGTCAGCTGTCTGTTCATCCTGACACTTCTTTGCACGCTCACAGCCATTTGCGTTCCCCACTACACCGATTCAGATGAGACAGCTCTGCAGCTGCTGCTTTCGCGCCGTACCATTGGAGCACAGGACACCTTACACGAATGCCTATCATGTAACCACAAGTACCGAAAAGTCTATCGCTGTTAAAAGTTGGCGGCCCTGTACGCTTCCGCAATTACCCTACCTTTCGAGCGCCTCTTCGACGCCACTCCGAGGCGATAGACGCAGTCTACAACTGCTACTTTGTACAAATAAACATGACACCAACTTAAACATGATATATTACATATATTATTTTCATAGCCCACACGACATTACAGCCGCGAAACCAAATATCAAATTTTAGATGTATTATTTTTAGACATTTTTTGAGCCTCAATGCACCAATGAACTACGCATTGCAAGGAGAAAAAATTCTTAAATCGCCATCATTATGCGAAATCACAATAGACGCGAGACGTCGCTCGTGGTTCTGGTCTCTGGCGAATCGCGATATTACGGCGCCGGCACAGGAAGAGGTGGAGGAGGCCGCTCCGTCAGAAGCATCAGAGATGGCGTCTGCTCAGCGCCGTCTTGGAGGTGCCCAAGGCAATCTCTGGGACCCTCGGTGCCCGCCATCCCAAGGGCGGTACATTCCGTCAATCCTCGGCGGTCGCTTGAGGGAGAAGGCCAGTGCAGAAAGGGCAGCCGTGACCTTGCTGGCATGGGACAACTAACGGCAGCGAGACTGCATAGCAGCCGCTGCTAGCGTTCCGGTACCCGATAGGTCGAAAGTTCAGGTACTCGCAGATACAGGTCACCACGGCGACGTCGTACTTCGAGAAGCCCTCAGGGCCCAGCAGGCAGGCGTAGCTCCTTGTCGGGCACTGAGCAGAGACGCAGCACGGCATGAGCGTTCCTTGCACCCACAGCCATTCGCAGCCGGCCAGGAACATGCTCCAGGGCTCCAGGAAGCACGTCGGTCGGCGCCTGTCCACGCTGGTGTCTGAGAATAGCAGTGCGAAGGCGCCCCTCTTCCGCACTTCTGGCGATGCCATGACTAATTGAGCTGTCCGCCGTCGGCGATAAAGTGAAGAGGATGGCGATCTTAGCCCTAACTCCACAGAAAACAGCAGGAACGATACCAGTATAGCTCCCGCGCTCGTGGACTGCGCGGAGGAGCAGCGGACGCAGGATACTCGCGGTTGGAAGACGGGGTCTCAAGGCACTTCGGGACGACACTGTGTCAAGGCAGCGCCCAGAACCAGCTCTGGTTCAAGCGTGCGCGAGCACTGGAACGTTGGCACGAGGGGATCGCGCAGCGCGTGAGATGAAGACAACGAAGACGCCCGAGTAATTGGATTCTTTTCTTGCGGAATTTTTAATTTAGTTGTTATGTTGTTTTTACTGTTATATCGCTGTTTAAGGCTGACATATTTTCATGTTTATTTATTTAGTATTCCCGGCCGCCTTTCGGTAGCCGAGGCATTACATACGTAGTCAGACGCTATGGGTACAAAAAATGTCAAAAAAGAGTCGATAGCAATTAGAAGGCGCTCTCTAACCACCTCGTTAATCTCAATTGTTAGTAACAGCGCGGGCACCTTCGTTGACAACACGAACCGCACGACAAAAAAATCTCAACTGGGAGGAAGGGGTCCGCGGCGGCCGTGTTTCGACTTAAGCGAAACGCAAAAGCGCCCGTATGCTGTGGGATGTCAGAGCACGTTAATGATCCCCAGGTGGTCGAAATTATTCCGCAGCCCTCCACTACGGCACTTCTTTCTTCCTTTCTTCTCTCAGTCCCTCCATTATCCCTTCCCTTGCAGCGCGGTTCAGGTGTCAGCCGAATGCCAGACGGGTATACTGCGCAATTTCGTTTCGTTTGGTGGTAGTGGTTCTAATAAAACCACTACCACCAAACGAAACGAAATAAAACCACTACCATCAAAAACCAATTTTCATTTCACTTTCATCCCTCGTCATACTGAGGTTAGCTGTAGCACATCCTGTAGCGCAGTACCGCAGACAATAATAATAATAATAATAATAATAATAATAATAATAATAATAATAATAATAATAATAATAATAATAATAATAATTGGTTTTTGGGGAAAGGAATCGGCGCAGTATCTGTCTCATATAACGTTGGACACCTGAACCGCGCCGTAAGGGAGGGGAAAGGAGGGAGTGAAAGAATGGAAGAGAGAGGTGCTGTAGTGGAGGGCTCCGGAATAATTTAGACCACCTGGGGATCTTTAACGTGCACTGACATCGCACAGCACACGGGAGCGTTAGCGTTTTTCCTCCATAAAAACGCAGCCGCCGAGGTCGGGTTCGAACCCGGGAACTCCGGATCAGTAGTCGAGCGCCCTCACCACTGAGCCACCGCGGCGGGTAACAGACAATAGCATTTCGCGATAACCGTGTAACCGCCAGCCCGCCGTGGTGGCTCAGTGGTTAGAGCGCTCGGCTACTGAGCCGGAGTACCCTGGTTCGAACCCGGCCGCGGCGGCCGCGTTCCGATGGGGGCGAAACGCAAGGGCGCCTGTGTGCTGCGCGATCTCAGCTCACGTTGAAGATCCCCAGGTGGTCGAAATTATTCCGGAGACCTCCACTACGGCACCTCTCTCTTCCTTTCTTCTTTGACTCCCTCCTTTATCCGTTCCCTTACGGTGCGGTTCAGGTGTCCGCCGATATATGAGACATATACTGCTTCATTTTCTTTCCCAAAAAACGATCATTATTATTATTTAATCAATTAAAATAAATAACGCAGTGACTATCACATAACTCGGTAAAAGAGAAAGTGAAAGTAAAAAGGGAGAAACAGGTCCCGTAGTGGAGGGCTCGGGAAAAATTTTGAGCACCTGGGGATCTTGAACGTGCACTGACATCGCACAGCAGGCTGGCGCCGGACAGCAGACGCAGCGATCGGACGCGTTGCACATCGGCTCCGTCGATTTTCGACTGGAACCGCGGCAATCTGGTGTAACACCTATCAAACCTGTGCGACTGCATCTGTGAAGTCAGCAGGATCCTGGAGACACCAATCTGACCCAGGTACGCCCAATTTTCGGCCATTTCGAGCAACCCTCCGCATCACCACGTAGCGGTCGAGCTAAGCCTAACGGCTTCGGCTCCCCCGCCGCTGGCTGCGGAGACGCCCGCCGGTCAACCGCTCAACATGGCTCTGCCTGAACAACGCGGATACGACCCCACGACTCTGTCGTGGTCGTCTGTCCCTGCAAGCCAACCAGAGGATGGCCCATCCACCATTTCGGCGCAGCAAGCTGCCCTTTTTCAAGTCGTTGAAAGCCGGCGCCGCCGCCGGCAGAACGCACGAGGAGCTGCAACGCCCAAGACTCCTCTCGACAAATCAGCAACGGGAGACGCTCGCGCTCCGTCTTCTAAAGGTCCACAAAAGTCATTTTCACCAGTCTCCAAGTGGACGCCGAAGCCGACGGTCAGGATGAACCCTGACGATTACGTGATCGTGCTGCGGCCACGCAGTACGGTCGCCCTCAAGACAGCATTCCAGCAAGGTGAGCTCGGCGCTGCCATTTCGGAACTCATCGGCAGACAGCATATGAATGCGATTACAATTTCTCCCAATTGGGAGCAAAACATTATCGTCTGCGGCACGCAGAACCCCGAGGTAGCTCAAAAGCTTCTGACGGACATCCAAATTACAACCAGCAAAGGATCGCTCCCGCTTCACGGACACCTCAAGCTCACCGGTGATGTGTGTCGTGGTGTGATTTCTGTGCATAACCTTGAAACCAGCGAATCCTTGAAACATAGTGTGCAGTGGCGCGGTGGTGATTTAGTCCATGTGCGCAAGCTGGGAAAATCGAATGTAGCTGTGTTGACTTTCGAGGGACGCAGCGTTCCGCGTTACGTCCATTATAATGCAGAACTGACTCCCGTCAAGGAGTATAAAAAAACGGTGCCAGCGTGCTACCGTTGCGGCACACTGGGGCACCGGGTGGACAACTGTCCCACCCCGGTCAAGGAAAGATGCGGCCTTTGTGGTCAAAACGTGGGGCTTGGTACTGAGGGGATGGCCCCCCACGTCTGCAACCCTATGTGCTTAATCTGCGGGAGCCCGCACCTCACCAGCTCCCGCGAATGCACCGCCAAATTCATCAAGCTGCCGCAGCCAGGGCCCAGGACGCCATCCAAGGGAGCCAATTCCGGCGCTACACGGGGAGGGCGGCAGCAAAACAACCAGAAGACGCCACGACGTGGCGTGATGCCTCCCCCAGGCAAGACAGCAACGGTAACGCCACCACCCGGAGCAGCGGAGTTCCCAGCTCTCGGCGCTTCACCTGGCGGAGCCGCCTGCAACCAACCCAAGGTAGGCAGCTGGGCGAGGGTCGCCTCCTCTTCTTCCCCTCCTCCCTCCTCCCCCACCAGCACCGCCGAGACGCAAGAACTCAAGCGCGAGCTCGCCCTCTTGCGAGCTCAAAACGAAAAACTAGCCAGCGAGCTTAACTCGCTCAAAGCCAAATTCCCTACTCAGCCCGCGTCGAGCGAAGAGGAAGAAAATATCACAGACAGGGAGATTCCTACTAATGTGGAGAGTCGCGCCGCGGCCCTGGAGAGCCGGGTGACCGCAATTGAAACACAATTGGCTGACCTCCCCCAAATTATCCACGATACCATTGCGCGTCAGGTGGAGAGTGTCATCGCACAGGTGACCCAAGCAGTAACTCACATTATCCAAAAATGGATAAAAGACAATCCGCGCGTCCTTAAACGCGTAGGGCCCATCAGGGACGATAACCGCCCCTCCAAATTCAACAGAGTTATTCCCGATGAATTTGACTTCTCGGAAGACTCCTCCACGTCTGCGCCGGGCACTAGCGGACTGGGGAGTCTTAACAACGTAACCCCACCCTCTGCCTCCGACCATGGCCCCCAACCCTAAGTCGCGAGCAAGAGCAACTCAGCCGCTTACAATAACGCAGTGGAACTGCCGAGGTCTCAAGAACCGCACGAAGCGGACTCATCTGCGCATCTATCTTGAGACCTTTGAGTTTCTCGTCGCCGTGGTTGCCCTTCAGGAACCCGGCGCCGGTGCCAAACTCACAAACTACACTACATTTCAACACAACCCGCAGACATGTATACTTGTTCACAAGCAGTATACTGCGCAGGAAGTCACGCTCCCCACAACACCGCCTTTCCCATACACGATGGTGTCCGTGCTGCCCCTAAAGCGGTCTGACCCACCTGTACACATTCTAAACATTTACTGCCCACCTAAACTTAAGAACGTCACGTTCAATGAAATTTTCACCCAAGCAATGCAGGTGGCGGGAAGGGATCCCCTTCTGATCGTCGGCGACTTCAACGCCCCGAGCAGGCTATGGGGGTACCCCCGGGAGGACAGACGTGGGCGGAAGCTTGCGGAACTTCTTTCCACACTTGGACTTACTTTACACACTGATCCCGCCAACCCAACACGAGTCGGAAATTCGATTCAACGAGATACTTGCCCGGACCTCACATTTACACGCAACATACGCCATGCCGACTGGCTGAATACAGAGGACACTCTGGGTAGTGATCACTGTATAATCAACACCACCATTTACATGCGTCCCCTGAAACGCCCACTAACACAAGCTCGTGTACCGGACTGGACGACTTTCCGCACATCTCTACCTATCGTAGATCCCCTCCAGTCGGGATACGACGCATGGTCCAAATCGCTCACGTCTACACTCACGCAACACGAGAAGCAGATACAGCTCACAGAAACACAAACGGACGTGGACAACCACTTGCTCCACCTTTGGGAGGCCCGCCGCAGCCTCACCAAACGATGGAAGAAACAGAAACATAACAGACGCCTAAAGAAACGCATCCTCGAACTCACACAACAAGCAGCGGAATATGCTACTCAGCTAGCCGACACTAACTGGGTGGACCGGTGCAACGCGGCTGCGCGCCAGATGTCTGGCCGCAACACGTGGCGCCTATTCCGCGCTCTCATCGATCCAATACAAACACGCACGGAAACCCAACGCCACTTACATAGGGCATTGCACAACTTTACAGGAACGACAACACAGCTAGCGCACACGCTCAGGGATCGATACCTTTGTACCACTAAGGACCCCCGGCAGGCGGCGTACTCGTATGCAGGCGAAGAGAACGCGGAGCTGGACAAGCCGTTCCAGCTCCACGACCTCCGGGCGGCCTTAAGCAAGATGAAGCGGGGCACTGCACCTGGGCGCGACAAGGTTACGGTCAAGCTTTTGGCCAACCTTCCCGACGCAGCCTACAACGCGCTCCTCAAATACATCAATAGCATTTGGGACGGAGAGACTCCTCTCCCTCTCGATTGGAAATCGGCTCTCGTGACCTTCATTCCGAAAGCCGGCAAACCTATCGATGTGGAGAACCTTCGCCCCATCTCTCTGACGTCTTGTGTCGGCAAGCTGATGGAGACGATGGTGCGCGACAGACTCTCCGATTATCTCGAAACACAGCACATTTTCGCGGACACCATGTTCGGTTTTCGTCCTCACAAGTCAGCACAGGATATACTTCTGCAGCTCCACCACGACATCTTAGATCCTGTCGAATGTCCCCAAAACGACAAGGTGGTCCTGGCCTTGGATCTTAAAGGCGCATTCGACAACGTCAAACATGCAGTAATCCTGGACCACCTCAGTAACACCAACTGTGGCCACAAAACATTCCATTACATAAGTCAATTTCTTACAGACCGTCAAGCCTATATACGCATACAAGATGCGGAACACGGGCCATACACCATCGGCTCGACGGGAACACCTCAAGGCGCGGTCCTGTCTCCCCTGCTCTTCAATTTGGCAATGCTTCGCCTTCCCTCCAAATTGTCTTCTCTGCCCGGGATACATCACGCTCTTTATGCGGATGACATTACAATCTGGGCCACGCAAGGCAACCTGGGCCACATGGAGTCCTGCCTGCAAGCAGCAGCGACCCTAGTCGACGACTACGCGGCCTACTGCGGACTCCAGTGCGCCCCAGCTAAATCAGAATTTGTGCACTTACGTCCCTCCCCCCGGGACACAACTCCGCTTCGCATCAGTCTCCCCTCGGGACCGATCCGGGAGGCCAAGGAGATCCGCGTCCTTGGCCTCTTCATACACCACCAACGCAGAGTCGACACCACCATAGCCAAACTTCGCACGGTGGGAGAACAGGTGGGCCGAATGGTCCGCCGGGTCTCAAACAAGCGGGGCGGATTACGAAGCAAGGATGCACTGCGGCTTGCCCATGCTTTCGTAACGAGTAGAATCCTCTACTCAACTCCCTACTTGCACCTGCGCAAACATGATGATGACCAACTGGAGGTCATCCTGCGGAAAGTCATCAAGCGGGCTCTCGATCTTCCGATCCCCACGTCCAACCAGAGGCTTCTGGCCTTGGGCGTGGTGAACACATTTCGAGAGCTTCGAGAGGCCCACTTATGCAACCAATACACGCGTCTTGCACAGACCACGTCCGGTCGCCGCCTCTTGGACCGGCTACACATCAAACACGACTACCACATTGAGGAAAGGGAGAGAGTGCCAGAACCCTGGAGACGCGCCCTCCGGGTCCGACCCCTTCCCCGCAACATGTCCAGTGAAGACCATAGCGGTCGTCGCCAGGCGCGCGCGGAAGCGTTGGCGCGATACTATGGTAACCAAGAACATGTGTATTACGTAGACGTTGCCGGCCCCCACCACGGGGGGTGGTACACGGCCGCAGTCGTACACAACACAAACACAGTTAACGGGCTCACTTTCAAAGCCTACAGCGCAACACACGCGGAGGAGATTGCCATTGCTCTGGCTCTCACGAATCCCAAGTCAAAACACATCATCACCGACTCGCGAGGGGCCTGTCGGAACTACGAGTTGGGCTGGGCTCCCCCGCTTGCCTGGCGCATACTGGAATATCGCTGTCGATCTGAAGATCCAACTCCACGCAACCTGATTTGGGCCCCCGGTCACCAGGGCTTCCAGGGAAACGAACAGGCCGATCAGGCCGCCCGCGCACTCTCTCCCCGGGCTATCTCCCTGTCCTTGGAAGGGTACTCCCAATCAGACAATCTGGCCATTACATTCAAACAAATCACCGATTACTACAAGGAGGAGCACCGGCGCTACCCGGCCCCTTGTAAGGGTCTGGATCGCGCTGACGAGCGCCTCCTCATCAAAATTCTCACTAACACTGTACTGTGCCCGGCGGTGCTTAAACACTTCAATACATCCTTTGATGGCACGTGCCAGTTCTGTGGGGAGGTGTCTGACACCTTCCACATGGTTTGGGCGTGTCAATCTAACCCATCTATCCCCCCCAACCCCAACCCCACCAGAGAGGACTGGGAGGCGGCCCTGCTCGGCTGTCAAGACCTGAAGAGCCAAAAGGCCTTGGTTCAACGGACGCGGGCGGCGTTGCTTGCCAATGGGGCCCCGGAATAGGGGCTCCACCTAGTACTGTGAGGGGAAAGGGCCAATAGGGTCCTACCCCAATCACCTTTCTGTAAAAAATTTATTGCTTATAAATGTTTTTCACCACCACCACCTTTTGCGTTTGGCCCCACGGAAACGCGGCCGCCGCGGTCGGGTTCGGACCCGCATACACCGGCTCAAGAGACGAGCGGCTTACTACTGAG
Organism: Amblyomma americanum; assembly: GCF_052857255.1. Classification (NCBI taxonomy): domain Eukaryota; kingdom Metazoa; phylum Arthropoda; class Arachnida; order Ixodida; family Ixodidae; genus Amblyomma; species Amblyomma americanum. Next base: position 36,058,326 of record NC_135506.1, on the reverse strand, counting down.
CTTCCGCGGCCGGTTCTGATGCAGGCGAAATGCCAACCCGCGTAACGTTACACTTAACGTGTTACGGCGTCATTATACCCCCTATATCGCTTAAAACAAAGGAATCTCAGCTTTCGCTGCAATGCAGTGCAATGCAAACGCTGCAACGGGCCTCGTTAGGCAAAACTGGTTTATGGGTTTTTTACGTGCCAAAGCGACTGAGGCTATCAGGGACGCAGTAGTGAAGGGCTTCGGAAATTTAGACCGCCTTGGGTGTTTGCGACGCGCGTCCTGTCAATCTTTTCTCTCACATATCTTTTTAACTCTCCTACTGTCTTCGTGGCATCGATTGTGGCTCAGCTTGAGGTAGTGAGCAGGCCCGTGCACTTTTCATTCTTCCCGCAGTCACAACAACACAACCTCGGGTTCTTTAACGTGCACTGACATCGCTCAGTACATGGACCTATTTTGCCTTCATCGAAATTCGACCGCCGCGGCCGGGATCGAAACCGCCCAAGGCAATCGAAAGCGAATTGCCTTTAATCTCTCCACCTCAGACCAAGCCTAAGGAAGACTTAATAAATCAATAAATAAATAAATAAATAACTGTCTTTGTTGCCGCCGCGGTGGCTCAGTGGCTTTGGCGCTCGGCTGTTGACACGAAACACGTCGGTTCCTTTCCGGCCGCGGTGGTCGCATTTCGATGGAGGTAAAATTAGAGGCCCGTGTACTGTGCGATGTCAGTCACGTTAAATAACCCCAGAGGGTCGGAATTTTTCCGAAGCCCTTAACTACGGCGTCCCTCATAGCCCATAAGCCATACCACATAAACCAAACCAAACGTTTTGTCTTCGTCCGAGACGGCAGAGCACACGCCAGGAAGCCGCGAAGGAGGCATGAACCCTCGCCCCACTAGCGATTTCATTAGGCCGTGAAGGTGTCCAACTCATGCCTTTACGGCCATATCGTCAGCTGTCTGTTCATCCTGACACTTCTTTGCACGCTCACGGCCATGTGCGTTCTCCACTACACCGATTCAGATGACACAGCTCTGCAGCTGTAGCTTTCGCGCCGTACCATTGGACCGCAGGACACCTTCTGCGATTGCCTCTCGTGTAACCACAAGAACTGAACCATCTATCGCTGTTAAAAGTTCGCGGTATTGTACGCCTCCGCAATTACCCTACCTCCCGAGCCCACACCTCCGAGGTGATAGACGCAGTCTACAACTGCGAATTCCCACAAATACACATGAGACCAACTTAAACATAAAATATATTGCATATTTTATTGTCGTAGCCTACACAACAATAAAGACGTGAAATCAAGTACCAGAATTCTAGATATTTAATTTTTAAAGATTTTTCGAGTGTCAATGCACCAATAAACCACTTATTGCTTGTACAAAAAATTACCTAATCGACATCAAGATGAGAAATCAAACTAGACGCGAGACGTAGCTCGCGGTTCTGGTCTCTGGCGAATCCCGATATTACGGAGCCGGCACAGGAAGAGGTGGAGGAGGCCGCTCCGTCAGAAGCATCCGAGACGGCGTCTGCTCAGCGCCGTCTTGGAGGTGCCCAAGGCGATCTCTGCGACCCTCGGCGCCCGCCATCCCAAGGGCGGTACATTCCGTCAATCCTCGGCGGTCGCTTGAAGGAGAAGGCCAGTAAAGTAGCGGCCAGTGAAGAAGGGGCAGCCGTGACCTTGCGGGCATGGGACAACTAACGGCAGCCAGACTGCATAGCAGCCGCTGCTAGCGTTCCGGTACCGGATAGGTCGAAAGTCCAGGTACTCGCAGATAAAGGTCACTGCGGCGACTTCGAGCTTCCAGAAGCCCTCAGGGCCCAGCAGGCAGGCGTAGCTCCTTGTCGGGCACTGAGCAGGGACGCAGCATGGCATGAGCGTTCCTTGCACCCGCAGCCATTCGCAGCAGGCCAGGCACATACTCCAGGGCTCCAGGAAGCACGTTGGTTGGCGCCAGTCCACGCTGGTGTCTGAGATGAGCAGTGCGAAGGCGCCCCTCTTCCGCACCTCTGACGATGCCATCACGTGCGGTGTCCGCCGTCGCGAAAGTTAAGAGGACGGCGATCTTAGCCCTAACTCCTCAGAAAACAGCAGGAACGATGCCGGTACAGCTTCCACACTCGTAGACTGAACGGAGAAGCAGCGGACGCAGGGCACTCGCGGTTTGGATGACACGGGGTCTCAAGGCACTTCTGGTCGGCACTGTATCAGGGAAACGCCAAGAAGCAGATCTGGTTAAACTGTGCGCGAGCTCTGGAACGTTGGCACGGGAGGATCGCGCAGCGCGTGAGAAGACAACGAAGGCGCTTGGGTAATTGGATTCTCTTCTTTTTGATTTATGGATGTCGCTGACCTATGTTTTATTGTTGTTTATTTATTTAGTATTGCCGGTCGCCTTTCGGTAGCCAAGGCTGTAGTAGTGACATACGTATTCAAACGCTAGGTACAACAAATATCAAAAAAGGAAAGAGAATATAGCAAGTAGTAAGTGCACAAAAGACCTCTATAACCACCTGGGAATCTTTAACGTGCGGTGTCAGTCCACGTTAAAAATCTCCAGGTGGTCGAAATTATTCTGGAGACGACCACTACGGCACCTATTTCTCTCTTTCCTCTTTTACTCCCTCCTCTATCCCCTCTCTTACGGCGCGGTGAGGTGTCGATCGAGATATGTGAGACATTTACTGCGACATTTCCTTTCCTCAAAACAAATTTTCAATTTATAAAGAAATTGAGAACGCCTAAGATTCGCCTTTGAGTGTGGAACACGACAGCTTGTTTCAGCGCTGCTTCAACCTCGTTGCACTTTTCACCCTAGTCTACTAATTTGTTTCCATGTATGCGAGCGTCGGTTTCACCCATAAGGGCAAGGCAACGAGTTCATAGCTAACGAACAAACTCAAAGCCGATAGAGATGATGTGGTGTCAGTATATTTTCGTTGTAAGGTAGGCTAAGAAATAAAGATGTGTCCATGGTGGCTGTGGAAAACCCATCATCACGACGGCGTATACTGAAACATTTCAGGCTGAACGCCACCATCGTCAACAAGACAAGGCGCCATCTATTTTTGAAATGAGCAAAAAAAAGTGTCGTCGGTCATGAAATTCTCCCATTGTCTGGAGAGAAGTAAGGACGAACTTCGATAGAGGCGAAATCCTAGACGCCCGGGTACTGTGCGATGTCAGTGCAGGTTAAAGAAAACCTGGTGTTCTAAATTTCCGGAGCTCTTCACTACGGCGTCCATCCTAGCCTGAGTCGGTTTGGGACGTTAAACCCCCATAAACCAAACCAAATGTCACCAGAGGAGAAGTTACGTTCAACAGTTTCTAATGCTAGCGCACTGCCAGCGCCCAGGGGAATCGGGTGTCACTTTGGATTTTACTTTCAAACTCCAAAGCACTTGTAGCACCGCCACATACGTCGGCGTTTAGACTAATCTAAGGCAGAGGGGGAAGCGCGTGGACACCAACGCCCATGGCTGCCGGACCGCTCACCACTCGTCTTCATGCTACGCGCAGTCTCCACAAAACTAATTTAACATGCCGCGTTTCGATTGAGGCAAAGCACAAAGGGGCGCGTGTTCTGTGTGATGTCAGTGCACGTTAAAGAACCCCAGGTGGTCGAAATTTCTGGAGCCCTTCACTACGGCGTCTCTTATAGCCTGAGTCGCTTTGGGACGTTAAGCACCCATAACCCAAACGCACAACAACAGAGACGATGCGGGCGACTGCGCCGACACGTTTAGCTGCCGTCTTCTTAGACTCAGCGGAATAGCACCAGCAGCAGGATGCACAAGCTTATACGATGCACTGTCTCAGGGAAAGTCGGGTGGACGCTGCGATAAGCGAGTTCTAAGAAACGTGTCTGAGCAGGGCATATGTGCGAGCCCTAGCGCGTTTGCGCGAGCGAACGCGCTGCGCCGCGCGTGAAGATGGCAACGACATCCCCCGTCGTGGGTATGTGCCATGTGACCAAGGCAACAACAACAACAACAACAACGAAACGGCTAACACCGGCTTCAGTTATGCGCCGACACAATAATTCAGCAGGAATTTACCCAGAAAATGACGAGTCGCAATGCACTCACTGCGGCATAGAGGTTAACCTACATACCATGATATGGGTCTGCCAAAGTAACACACACAAATTGAAAGGATAAAGGAACCGACGGGGGGGGGGGGGGGGGGGGGGGGGGAGGATTCAGCGATTGGAGAAAATGCTGTCCAGCTCTGACCCGAAAGTTCAGCAGCAGCTGACCGAATGGGCTAGAGCGGCTGCAAGATTCATTGGGCTCCCGGAATAAGGGTACCGACCACCAATTTTACATCATCATTATTAATTCTTTATATTCAGTCATTTTTTTCAAATTATTTACATTTGTTCGCTTTTTAACTGCATTTTTGTCTAACTTACCGATATCAAGCTTTTAAAAGTACAAAATGTTTTTAGCTCCCATTCTCGGCAAATTAGGGTGAATATAAGGATCTGCACGTCACCATACCCTGCATTTCTCGCTTGCAAATTAAGCCACGAACCAATACATTAGAAATCAAGACTAGAAGCTCAGTAGCGGCGGAGAAAATCCCAGCCATGTCTCAACTCGCTCTTGCACAAACCGCGCACGCTGTCGGAGCACGCATACCGCACTGGACAACTCCACGGATAATCCACGGAGAGGATTCCGGTACGCTATCCGAACATATGATGCAGAACGTAGACATATTTGGACCCTCCATACTAGCCGCCAGAACTATAAACCGGACAGATGCCTACACCCGCCGCGGTAGCTCAGTGGTTAGGGCGCTCAGCTACTGATCCAGAGTTCCCGCGTTCGAACCCGACCGCGGTGGCTGCGTTTTTATGGAGGCAAAACGCTAAGGCGCCCGTGTGCTGTGCGATGTCAGTGAACGTTAAAGGTGCCCAGGTGGTCGAAATTATTTCGGAGTCCTCCAACACGGCACCTCTTTCTTTCTTTCTTTCTTCTTTCACTCTCACCTTTATCCCTTCCCTTACGGCGCGGTTCAGGTGTCCAACGATATACGAGACAGATACTGCGCCATTTCCTTCCCCAAAAAGCAATTATTATTATTAATATTATTAAGCAAGACAATTAATTATGGTAATTTGGAAGTTGGATGAATTTACATCAGTGCTTAATCGCGTAGATGTGAGGGGAAGGGACAAATGAAGCAAAGATGGGCGAAGAGTGAAGCAGAGAGGGAAGACAGGCAAAGAGGGGCAAAGAGAAACGAGGAGGCGTCAATGTTTTCGCATTCCTCCAGTGCTGGTTACCGCAGTGACCTGAAACGTTTTTCGCAGTTTCAGGCTGTCTAATTTGCTCCAAGCGAGCGGGCCCAACCTTATTCGCTGTCTTACCCACAACAGTGGCTCAGTGGTTAGTGCGCTCGGCTACTCTGCTGGAGTAACCGGGCTCGAACCTGACCGCAGCGGCCGCGTTTCGATGGAGGCGAAACGCAGAACGCCTCCTATAAAACTGTCGCTGTACCACTGTTTTCAGAGCAGGGCAGACACAGAAGATATCCTGTACACCCCCAACGCTGCGATTTTCCTTCCTCCTAGAGTAATGTGCTTCACACGGGCTCCTCGGATGACCAACGGGCCTTGGCGAAGCAAGCACACCTTTTTCCTTTTCACGGGGCCCTAGTACTGACCTCCAATAACGTCTTTTTCTTGTCTTCGGCGACTCAATGCCATTCTGGAAAAACTTACTCGTGCTTGCGCAGAAACCACTTAATACTACAATGTCCCAAGAGCTTCCTATGAAGCGCTAGTTTTCAGCCTTTTCAAACTCCTTTGTTGTCCACCGGGCGGCGTTCGTGGCAGCGCCTGGCACGCCACACAGAAGCCGCGTCCATCGCCGCAGGTGGCGGCTATTTGTTCGAAGAACGGCCCGCGAGGTTGGCTGGCGGGCCGCTAATAATAATTGCCGCCGCGCGCGCGGCCACCTCTGGCGCTGTGCGCGAGCGCGCCGCCGACAGAAAGTGGGTCCCTTCAATTTTCCATCCCTGACACGATGACCTTTTCCTCTGTCAGGGGAGAACAGTGGTGGTGGTGCTGCTGCTGCTGCCCGAAGGGCCGATAATGGCCCTCGCTGCATTTTTCGCCCCGGTTCAAGAACAGCACTGGAATCCAGACGCGATGCCGTCTCGTGAGCGGCTATGCACCGTATTGAAATCCCTCGGGGTTACTGAATACGCTTAGACAACCATGTCATGCCGCGGAAAGAAAAATCTCTTTCGTTGTTTTCCAGGCCAAAGAGGACACTGGGAGGGCACTGCACTGAGTCCTTCGAGAGGATTGACTTTTAGATACAGGTCCCGCAGGTCTCGGAAAATCTTCATTGTCATGGAAAATCTTCATTGTCAGCAGGTGAGTACGGAAGTGCTTCGTTTTCATTGGTAGGAAAATGGATGAATGATCATGCAATGCTGATTGGTTTATAGTTTATGAGGTTTTAACATCCCAAAGCGACTCAGGCTATGAGGGACGCCGTAGTAAAATTGCTCCGGAAATTTCGGCTACATGGGGTTCTTTAACGTGCACTGATATCGCAAAGTACAAGGGCCTCTAGAATTTCACCTCCATCGAAAACAGACCGCCGCGACCGGGATCGAACCTGCGTCTTTCGTGTCAGCAGCCGAAAGCCATAACCACTGAGCCACCGTGGCGGCTGCAAAGTGGCTGAATGATCAGTTAATGGGGACGGCATTGAGTTTTCTGTTGAGAGAGACGTACTACTGCAGTCGAACCTCGTTATAACGAAACGGTTTATAACGAAGTAATGGATATAACGAAGGAATGACGATTCCTCTTGAAAGCTCGTTCAACACGGGCTATAACGAAGCTACGGGTGTAACGAAGTAATCGTTGGGCTCCTCAAACTTCGTTATAACGTCGCTCAACTGTGTACTATACTACTCTTAAGACAACCACCATGAGTACGTTCGTTGTTGGCGTCGCCAAACGGGTTTGATCCGGAGTTCCCGGGTTCGAACCCGACCGCGGCGGCTGCGTTTTTATGGAGGAAAAACGCTAAGGCGCCCGTGTGCTGTGCGATGTCAGTGCACGTTAAAGATCCCCAGGTGGTCGAAATTATTCCGGAGCCCTCCACTACGGCACCTCTTCTTCCTTTCTTCTTTCACTCCCTCCTTTATCCCTTCCCTTACGGCGCGGTTCAGGTGTCCAACGATATATGAGACAGATACTGCGCCATTTCCTTTCCCCAAAAACCGATTATTATTATTAACCTACTTCATACAGCTTCCGCTGTAAAAATACGACAGCTTTACTTCACTGCTTTAATTTCTGTATCTGCGTCAGATTTTGGATATGGAAAATACGTGTAGTGCTGTTCTAGATCTTGTCCGCCGTTGTGGTCTAAATTTTCTATCTTTGGAGCAAGAACTGCTCAGCGACGCCCAAACGCACGTATTAGTCGCGTCTTAGGGTGCGCTTAGTATTGCACAGGACATCAAAATTTGCTGCTCTGTAACCTGCGAACCATTCTGACGGTGCAGTAGAGATAGCCGAACAGTTTTGCAAATAGAGATAGCCTAACGGCCGAGCTGCACTCAGCGCACCAACACACAGACGTCTTGTTCAAATAAAGAGAACTAACGAGATTCGCTGTCGTAAGCTGTAAGCCATGAAGCACAGGTGGCAGGGTGACACTAAAGTACCTTTTGTTAAGTTCTTAATTTATTGGGTTTCACACTGTCCAAGGCCACGTCAACATCTTGTGCGGCGTGGCATTGATGACCACAGTTGCAGAATTGAAGGCTAATCAAAGAGAAGAAAATGTTGGGGCGTTCTTTATTTACTGCACTTGCTCTATCCACGACCTAGCAACGCTTTTCTCTTGGTATTTTGCTCCCACCTGGATGACATTCTTTTCAGTCAAGGCTCTACCAGACATAAATTTCTAGGGCTGTCCCTGTCAACGCTCCGAATGGACAAAATGCAGAGGAAAGTTAGGCAGGTATCAGGGTTGTTTTACTACATGTCCGGAAAATCCAAATCAACACGGAGAGTGGAAGAGATTAGACAGTGACTGACAGAAGTATTGCGCGGGCTCAAAGGCCGGCTCCCCATGCCGAAAGGCTTCCGGCCAGGTCTGCTGCCTTGGGGAGGATTGCAGCGACGCCCTCCAAGCCTGATCGGCCAACAAGCGGTGGGGACGGTAGGTACCTCCGTTCAGGCCGGTCGTTCAGACGTCCTAATAGGCACCTTTAGCATACCGTGTACCGTGTTACCGTTACCAGGCTATCGGGAGCCCGCCCACCACCTGTGCGCACGCGCCGATTGGTTCCCATGTGGCAGGAGTCCGCGCAGCTGCCAGCGAGTCATCTGATACCTGATTTAATATCTGCTACGGGTCCTCGGACCCAAGATATTGAACTTATTTTTGGAATATGGCGGAGTGCTCGGCTTGAAGCACTCTAGCACGGGTCGACCCGGTATTGCACTGCCTCCGGGATCGGCCCGGGGCACATTAGCACGCGCCTTTTCTTTCTATCTGTGCCCTCCTATCCTTTACTAAACTTTATACTTTCAGCACGCGGCAGCGAGCGTGGCTCGGCTTGAGCCAGTAGGCAGGCCCGTGCACTTTCCTTTTCTTCCTGTCAGCAACAGCAGCAGCTGCTGCCAGGAACAATCGTAGGCTGCTTCAAGTAAATATTCCAATAAACAAAAAAGTGTCCCTGTGTCATTTGCTTGGGCTACCTGGATAAGGAGCGCCGTATTTCAAGAGATGGCCGTGAAATGGCTGCCTTCAACGCGGTCACATTGGCGTTGTACGTCTGACTATTGCTCGATTGCTGCTCATTAAGAGTAACGACGTATCATTACAATTGCTTCCATAAAGTAAGTCAATTACTTTTGACTTACTTTCAAGTTTTTAACTAATACGATGAAGAACACTGGGCACAGCTCCTGCAACATTCCAGATTTCTTTACTGAACAGCAAGTGAGCTTCAAAGTGGGTGTCGAAAATTCTGCCCCGCTTTGAAGTAAAGGGCCGCCTTAGCAAAGCTGAACAGCCGCTCTGCTGGCATAGATGACAGCAACCGAGTAATTTCACAATGTAAAAAGCTTTTTCAGCCACGGGCGCGCCTCAAATTTCGTAAAATTGCTGATGTTACTCTTCACACAGCGATGAAGTTCATCGTTCAGTGTGTCACATAGTGCTCTTGATTCCGAACAATTCGTCCTCCGCGTCCGTGGTGGGTGGTGCAATAACTGCTCGTTCAGAAATACGCCTGCTAACAGGAACGGACAAGCTGCCATTTCTGCTCATCAAGCTGCTCGTCTCGGAGCCAGGCCGGCCTACGTAACTTGCATGTCGTGGTGACACTTATCGCCTAATTAGTCCTTGAGTTTTCAGTGAGGAGTACCCGGGTTCGAACCGGACCGCGGCGGTCGCGTTTCGATGGAGGCGAAACGATGGAGAGTATGCCCTCAATTTGTGAATTGCAGAAAAACGAGTAAAGCGCAGCCAGCGTTTTCGTAAAACGCGGAAAACCAATAAAAAAAGAAAAAAAACGGAGGGAGGCAAACAAGATTACTGCATGACCTAAATGTTCAACTCGTGAATCCGATAAAAGCGGGAATGCTTCTAGCAAATTCACAGCGACATTGCGATCAACGAAAGCAGCGGAGAAGGACTTCTTTTCAAGATAGGCACCGCTTTCAACGGTATTATGGCAAGAAAGCTCTGGAAAACGTGCTTCATCTTCCTCCTTTCGTAACGGGCAGACGTGATCGTTATTTAAATGCGAGTCGGATATCGGCGCCCACATCTGCGCCCCTGTTTTGTTTATCCTTTTTGTATTTGCTGGCCTTATAGCATCGTGCAACAAACGAAGTCAGCGCTTCTCTTAGAGGACTTAAGATGAACTTGAACGTGAAGAGCATTCTTCATTGTTAATTTTGCGACAAAGCTTTTTTCTTTTTTTCTTATTTTCAATAGAATTTCACATTCCGAAAAATAACCGTTCGCTGCACTTCCCCGGATAATTGTGTTGAGAGAATGAATGAATGAATGAATGGTTTGTTTTGGTTTGGCTTGGTTTTATCGGGTTTAACGTCCAAATGCGACTCAGGCTATGAGGGACGCCGTAGTGAAGGGCTCCGTATAAGTTCGACCCCCTAGGGTTCTTTAACGTGCATTGCCATCGCACAGTACACGGGCCTGTAGCATTTCGCCTCCATCGAAAATGCGACCTCCGCGACCGGCATCGAACCCGCGTCTTTCGGTTCAGCAGCCGTGCACCATAACCGCTGAGCCACCGCAGCGGGAATGAATGAATGAATGAATGAATGAATGAATGAATGAATGAATGAATGAATGAATGAAATATTGAAATATTTATTATGAGCATAAGTAAGCTAGGATTTCAGAATCGTTTAACTCGTGACAGTCATTAAGTCACAGACTCTACGGCTTAGATACATCGTCGTCATAGCATTAATAGTTCCTAGCAACCTCGAATCAAACTGCATCACACACTTTCACAAGGAGCTGACGTCCTTTTTTTTTCTCGTTGCGTAGCATCACTATTATGCAAAAATGCGTAAGAGTGTAATGGTTGCCAGCGTATGCATAATGAACGCGATGCATACTTTCCTTTTTTCTTGTGCTACGATGTTTATTTTGTGTGTGGATTATCTTGCGATTATTGATTTCTGACAACTTAGCTTTTTTGTTTTCATGTAACGCAATCCTCCAGCTACTCCTGGGTAGTTAGTTGTTCGACGGTCTTCAATCACAAATTGGTAACAAGATAGCATACATTTCATCACGGTCCAGGTCACGTTCGTTGCACGAAGTAGTCTTCTATTGATCTCTAATTAGCTCTGCCATGTGGCAACGAATTCTAACCTATTCCAGCGAATTATTCTAATCTCATCACTTGGCTCTCTGCCGCACATGCTAAGTGCCCATTTCTCTGGTATCCATTCTGTTGCAAGGACAGACCATTGGCTTCCGCATTAGAAGCCCTGCCCGCATCCATTTCTTCCTCTTGATTTCACGTGGGATATTTAACTCGCTTTCATCCTCTAAACATCCATGCTCCCTTTCGGACTCTTAACGTTACCCGGAGCCCTGTTCTATATAAGCTGTCCAGTGTCCACTGTTCATTTCGCGTGCATTTGGCCCCCTGTCGTTAATCACTCATATATATACCCGCGGCTTACAAGCGTCCGTGGGAAGCGGACCGACCATTGGATCGTTGGCGACCTGGCTTCACCATTGGCTTCCATTGGCTGCGTTACGCAGCCAATGGTGAGGTCCATCACATTACTCTGTCAGCAGCAGGCGACCCGACCTGATGACCACTGGCTGGCACTGGCTGCCATATGCATCCAACAGACCTGCCACGGTTGGCAGTTTGCTCACAATCCGATGGGCAGGTTGCCACCAGCCACAGTGGACAGGTTGTAGTGACGTCACAAGGTCATGTGACCTAGGTGGCAGGTGAGACACCTGCTTTTTCGCTCACGACTCTGAAGATTCTATGGAGAACGGGAGCCGAAACGTTATCGCTTTAAAACTGCCTGCTGCGATTCCAAGGATAGCCTGCAGCGATGGAAAACCGCGGTTCGGGTGGGACACCGTTAATCATGTCCCATCGACAATTTATGGGCTCCACACGATGAATGGCGTCATGAATAAGGATAGGCCAAATGTTTGCCGTTTAATTCACCTCGACGGCGGCATGAGATCCGATTATGCAGCACCTTAATAAAGACACAGGTCGTCCACGTTCGCGTTCAATGCAGTAAGCAGCCAGCCAGCCTATCGCTATGAATTACTGCTCGTGCATGTATGTAAGCAGTTCGGTTTTTCTTGCCAAAGCCTCGCGGGAAAAACCGCAGCGATAACTGGATGCATGCGAGTCGGTTCCGCTCACTAAAATAATGACGCGACGAGCTAGGAAACACTCGGGTGGTGCTCTACAAAGCCTTAGTGAAGGGCTTTACCAAGGTTGTACTGGCTAAGCTTCTGTTAAAGAACTAGCTTGCGTGCCCTTGCGCTTGCGGGCATTCGTGACCGGTTATAGGATATACAGCCGTGACACATGAACGTGCTGCATATATCTAGGCAGCTCAAAATCTGTTTATATTACAAGCGTAGCAAAACACCGATCTAAAAAATTCGGTGGGTGCTTGAAACTTGCAGCTCGAAATCGATCTAAGAACTGATGGTAGTGAACAGGCTGCTAGAAGGCAATAATAATAATAATAATAATAATAATAATAATAATAATAATAATAATAATACTTGGTTTTGGGGGGAAAGGAAATGGCGCAGTATATGTCTCATATATTGTTGGACACCTGAACCGCGCCGAAAGGGAAGGGATAAAGGTGGGAGTGAAAGAAGAAAGGAAGAAAGAGGTGCCGTAGTGGAGGGCTCCGGAATAATTTCGACCACCTGGGGATCTTTAACGCGCACTGAAATCGCGCAGCACATGGGCGCCTTAGCGTTTTTCCTCCATAAAAACGCAGCCGCCGCGGTCGGGTTCGAACCCGGGAACTCCGGACCAGTAGTCGAGCGCCCTAACGAGTGAGCCACCACGGCGGGTGAGGATTAGGTAACATAACGGTTTCATTCCAACTCTAGTATACCTTTTATTACTTTTCCTGTTTGCTGGCACGTCACCGCGGCGGGGATCTGCCACTCACCGCAGCGAACGGCAAAAACAGAATGAAACCCCACAAATGGAACGACCATATTATTTTAGCCCAACGGAAAAACAATAAATAGGGTGTCTCTCTTTGTCAAAGGTCGTTTCTTATTGGTATTTGTGCACTAGTTCTAGAAAAAGTCCTGTATGCCTGCGCCCCCTTCGACTGACCAGTATTTAAAATAACGTCTTTAGAACGTATTTAGATAAATTGTGACCAGTATTTAATTCTTACTATTACGAATCAGCCTTCAGGTTTTGTGGCGCAATTTTTAAAGCGCACAACCATTTTCTTGGTCGATAAACGGTTAATACTGCTTGGGGAAATTAAATCAACCGTAAACTTCACTTGATAAAAAGACGACTCTCGGCGAATAGAAGTCGTGTCAACCACAATAACGCTTTCTTGAAGTTATCGTATTCCAGCTTCGTATCGGATGTGCGCACCTTACACATGAGTTCATACCTTCATACTCATGAAACAAGGAAATCCTCTTTGTGATCTATACGTCGAAGTTGTCACAATCAGCCATATTTAATTTTCATACACAAAGCTAGAGAAACTACAAAAAATGCATTTCACGGTATTTTACAATAAACACATCCCTTACCACCCCTATTTACCCTTACAAGAGAATGCAACTGTAGACTTACCGCGAGTTGTCAAGTTATTAAAAACAAGGAAACATTATAAACAAACTACACCACGTATGGTTTGAATAACGCGCTACACACTAACAAAACGACAACTGGAACGGAGGAGACAGGACAAGCGCGCAGGACGGTGAGAGGTGTCCGCATGTCGTTGGCAATGAGTCGGCCTTGCTTACACCACGTCAATAACTAACTTATAGTCTGTAACAACAGCAGTAATTTTCTCAATTCTGTGTTTGGCGCATGAGGCTCAGTTGCTTACGGCGCTCGGCTGCTAGCCCAAAAAAAGACGCGGGTTCGATCCCGGCCGCGGGGGTCGAATTTCGATGGAGTCGAAATTCCAGAGGCTCGTGTACTGTGCGATGTGCGATGTCGGTGCACGTTAAAGAGCCACAGGTGGTCGAAATTCCCGGAGCCCTTCACTACGGCGTCTCTCATGGCCTGAGTCGCTTTGGGACGTTAAACCCCCATAAACCAAACCAAACACACACGTGCACGCACACTTTAAGGGTTGATGCTGGTCAGACGCGTGGCCAAATTTGCGACACGGCGAGTAGCGCTTGTTTGTGTGTCTCTGCCTGTTATTGTCTTCGTAGCGTTGTTCTGTCTGTTTCCAGTCGTGGAACAGCTCGCCCAACATCTTCTACTAGCGTATCTCTTTGGCCTTTTATTTACACTTTATGACCCCTATAAAGTTCCGCATGCTCCACCGTAGACAATCCGCCTCTTTGTTAGCGAAATGCATTCTCCGCTCTGTTTCTACTCGGTAAACATGAACGCTGACCAAAGAAAAAGAAACAAAATGGCGCGGAATCCCGTACACGCAGCCCACGTGCCGCGCATCCGACCCTACGGGGCGCCGGGTCAGCACCGTCTTGGCAGCGCCACGACGCAGCCGACCACATCCGCCTGTGGCACCCCTGACCGCGTGACCGCGAGCAGGCGCGCGCCCGCCGATCGCGTCGCCATGGCAACGCGTACCCGTCAACACTGGCCGGGCTGCGTTCCTGGTCGCTGACGCCGCCGCCGCTAGCAGCAGCAGCAAGAAGCAGCAGCAGCAAGCAGCAGCAGTGGCCGCCCACACTGCCCCGCGTTGTGCATGAAGTCGTACAGCAGCCGCAGCCGGGATGTAGCGGCCATGAACCGGTACATGACGCTGGGTCCGCTGGGCGACGGGACCTACGGATCCGTGGTGCTCGGCCAGCGGTTGGACACTGGCGAGAAGGTGGCCATCAAACGGTGAGAGGTGTCGGCATATCGTTGGCAATGAGTCGGCGTTTGCGGCCTATAGCTCAGGCTTCGTGCGTGCTGGACTTGCCTACTGTCTCCTGGATCTGCGCCTCATTGAACATGACGTCGTCCCTCCGAACCTTCATTGGCACTGAGTCGGCGCTTGTGTCTGTACAGCTCAGGCTCCTTGCATGCTGAACGTGCCTGCCCACTATCTCCTAGAGCTGCACCCCATTGAACATGACGTCATCACTCCAACCCTTTATTCTTCCCTTTCATTTTTCTATTCCCTTACAAAAATGGTCTATAGGCCGTCTATAGACCTCTCATAGACTCTGTTGTCTTCCTATAGATATTTCTTTTTGTCTATTCATAGTCTATAGACTGTCTATGGACAGAAGTCTACTAAAAGTGTAAGGCCATAAATCTATAGATTGTCTCTAGACTGTCTATAGATTTGTATGGCCTACAGACTGTTGCCTAGGGTCTGTCCATAGAGACCTCTGTAGACTTTATAGACAGAAGTCTATGAACAGTCTACAGACTGCCTAAAGAAATTTTTGTAAGGGTTACTCCCGCTTTCGTTCTCTGAGCGTGAAGTAGAACCTCCTCTCCCTTCCCCAGGTTAAAGCTTACCCGCCCCCATGGCCTGCCCTTCGTAACGCATGAGCGACGCAGAAAAGGACTGTGCGTATAGGCAAACGAAAGCTCCAATAAGGAAGCTCCGCGGTTCTCTGCTTCCGTTACGAAGACGTCCGGGTTAGGAAGGCGCGGCCAGAGAGCGGCAAGCACGACAGTGGCGAAAAATAGCAGCGCGTTGACGTGCGGGAGGGGCGTACGATCGGTGTGCTTGCAGAGCAAAGACGCGGCAACTCACCGGGCGTACAAGTGCCGCCTTTCAGAGACGATGCTTTGTTCTTCAGAGTAGCCACATACACGTACGAAGCCACGCAGTGAAGCCCGCTGCTCCTGTCAAGATTTCACCCTCCTTTGTCTCACTATAGGCGCCGGCCGCTGGCGCGCCTTGTAAAAGCGAATTCGTTGCCGGTGTTAACTGAGCGGCAGCAGAGAGCTTGTGTAGTCCTTGTACATGACGGACGTCATTTTTTTTCGACGTGGGGGATAAGTCTTGCTGCTCATATTCACGTGATACGGCTATCGATTCCCGTTCCCTTTAAACTGGAGCACATGAGAGGTATTTTCGTCCGCCCACCAAAGTTGCCCGACGAGCTTCTCCCCTGAGCTTTGTAGCGTGGCGTAAGCTGTCGGAAGGGCTTCTTAAAAACGCTATTGTTGTCATTGTAATATATATTTATATACTTAAGCCGCAAGAGTGCTTCTTAGACAATAGGGCCCTCCTGAAGAGTTTGACCCCCTCGGGTTCTTCAAAGGAGAAATTGCTGTTGGTCTACGGCTGCGTTTTTATGGAGGAAGAACGCTAAGGCGCCCGTGTGCTGTGCGATGTCAGTGCACGTTAAAGATCCCCAGGTGGTCGAAATTATTCCGGAGCCCTCCACTACGGCACCTCTTCTTCCTTTCTTCTTTCACTCCCTCCTTTTTCCATTCCCTTACGGCGCGGTTCAGGTGTCCAACGATATGAGACAGATACTGCGCCATTTCCTTTTCCCCAAAACCAATTATTATTATTATTATTATGTTGGTCTACTAGTTGCATGCTTACGGACGAAGAAGGTTGTGGGGCGAGGGGCGCCAAAATTTGGTCACCCGAGCATTTTTTTTTTATTCCAACTAAACAGTTTAAAAACAGCTATCTCGTGCTCTGTAGCAGAAATGCAGAGCCACTGAGCCTTCGTGGCAGGGGAATTGCTGGCCTTTGATGTCCACTTTATGCACAGTACAATAGGGGTCGAAGTCCGGCCGTTGCAGTTTGCATTTCGATTGGGGCGAAATGTGAAAACGCCCACGTGCTGTACGACGTCAGTGAACGTTAGAGACCCACAAATGGTTTAAGATCCGGAGAACTCCACTACGCCGTGCCTTTTCTCTCTTCCTGCTATCAGCCCTCCGTAATTATTTTCCGCATGGCGTTTCGATATAGGCGAAACGCAAAAGGCGCCCCTGTGCTGGGCGATGTCAGTACACGTTAAAGATCCCCAGGTAGTCTAAAGTCTCTCCGGAGCCCTCCACTACCGCACCTCTTTCTCTCTTTCTTCTTTCGCTCCCTCCTTTATCCATTACGGCGCGGTTCAGGTGTCCGCCGATATGTGAGACAGATACTGCGCCATTTCCTTTCCTCAAAAACCAATTTTCACTTTGTGTATTTAAGGCATTCTCCGTGCGTCAGTTACAGCGCCTCTGATTTCATCATCACCACCTCCTGAACCCCAACGTTGCTCGATTGCTACGCCAGGGTCAAACGGGTCACACTGGTCTCCACATTAGACCTCAGTGGGCGAGCGCATCGGCTTAGGATAATCTGTGCTCTGAAAACGAAGAGAAAAACTCAACGGAGTGATTCACACTAGCAGCAAAAAGTAAAACACGATGATGAGCTACCAAGTTTTACATCCTGTTAAAGAGCACATCTTTAGCACTACGTGCTCGGTGTACAAGATTGTGTTCTAAATTAAAATGCGACATTTGCCTTTCGGCCCGTTGGCAGTAGTGGGAGCAATAGTAGAAAGCCAAGCGATATGTTGCCAGTTAATTACAGCGTCGCTACCATTTCCGTTTGGCCTGAACTCTTCAGCCAACGCGCACCGCAGGTGCAGGGTGAGTGTCGAAGCAATCGATGCGTTCGTGACATCCAGTAGAGCAGGTGATTGTCGTTTGCCTTGTTACCAAGATTTTCTCACGGAAGGCCTTATCTTTTTTAATTAATCTAGCGTCGACGTGTAAGCTGTGTGTTTGTCGTCGTGGATACGGACAGGTAGAAGAATCAAAAAGAAAATTAACTTGACAGGGAAGTGTACAGGGAAGCGTGGAAGATATGCGACCAGATGTTTTAGCTTAGTTTGCAAAGCAGCTTCAAAGACCACCTCTGGTCCCTCCCGTCATATCACTTTGATCCAGTCGCTCATCTTTTGCTGAAAAAAATGAAAATTGGTTTTGAGGAAAGGAAATGACGCAGTAACTGTCTCGCATATCTCGGTGGACACCCGAACCGCGCCTCGAGGGAAGGGATAAAGGAGGGAGTGAAAGAAGAAAGGAAGAAAGAGGTGCCGTAGTGGAGGGCTCCGAAATAACTTCGACCATCTGGGAATCTTTAACGTGCACTGACATCGCACAGCACACGGGCGCCTTTTGCGTTTCGCCTCCACCGAAACGCGGCCGCCACGGTCGGGTTCGAACCCGAGTACTTTATTCAAGCGGTTAATAATAATAATAATTGGTTTTGGGGGAAAGGAAATGGCGCAGTATCTGTCTCATACATCGTTGGACACCTGAACCGCGCCGTAAGGGAAGGGATAAAGGAGGGAGTGAAAGAAGAAAGGAAGAAGAGGTACCGTAGTGGAGGGCTCCGGAATAATTTCGACCACCTGGGGATCTTTAACGTGCACTGACATCGCACAGCACACGGGCGCCTTAGCGTTTTTCCTCCATAAAAACGCAGCCGCCGCAGTCGGGTTCAAGCGGTTCACCCCCGAGCCGCGATCTTAGCTCGGGTTGGTGGTGGTGACCATGGTGGTCACTTACAAAGGTTGCCGTACCTTGGGTTTCAGGACGCAGGTATCGTGTGCCACTAATGGGCCACAGAAGTCATTGGTGGTAGGCAAAGGAAGCGGTCCAGTTCTGGCTGGTGCGAGAAGCGTTAGATTGAAGGAAGTAGGAGGGCCCTTGGAGCCCTGCGGCAAGCTGAGTACGAATGTTTCGTGGCGGAGTAAGACCTGCATACCTACCGCGGAGGGTGTCCATGGGGCTGTTGAACATAGTATCGCGTTATTCGGTTATGTGTTTTGCGCTCTGCATGTGTACGCGCCATCTAGTGTGGAAAGTAGGAAAGGTTTCAACGGGAGGGAGCAGATATCTGTCCATTCGGACACCTCGTTGTGCGTACACATATTTCAGAATCGCGTTAAATCGTAGGCGCTCGTCTGCAGCTCTTCAAGGTACTTTTTTTATCTTGTACGGGCTTCGTTTCGCAGTTTGGCTACAATGGAGGTAATGTGCATGCGTCGTTGAGGCGCAGACGTACGTTGACGAACCATTATAGTAGGATCATGAGACGGTAGGAAGTACGTAAGAAAAATGAAATAACTCCTGAAACTTTGACCCTCCTCTGGAAGGAAGTGATAGCGAGAGTTATACCACATCATCTGAGGGTGTACACACCAGTGCCTACATGGATCGGGCCCACCTGCTGTGCCACATTAACACGGGGCACCCGTCGACAGCCCTGCCCTCCTGCAGAGCAACCTCATTGGCTGCCAGGTGTAAACGGATGCTTCTGTCACGACTACCACAGCGGCTATCTCCTGTCACTTCCTGTTCTTTTATAGACGGGAAGAAATAGAGTGGGTGAGGGAACAAACGCAAGTTAATGACATTCTACTCGAAGTGGAGAAGAAATAGGCATGGGTAGGCATGTAATGCGAAGGCAGATAACCGATCGTCGTTAAGGGAAACGGACTGGAGCTAAAGAAGGGGCAACCGGAGCCCTCCACTATGGCACCTCTTCTGTCACTCCCTCCTTTATCCCTTCCCTTGCGGCGCGGTTCAGGTGTCCGCCGATATATGAAACATATTGTGCCATTTCCTTTCCCCCAAAACTTATTATTATTATTATTATTATTATTATTATTATTATTATTATTATTATTATTATTATTATTATTATTATTATTATTATTGTTATTATTATTATTAAGCGTAGTAGAGGGCGGCATAAAGTTATGGGGGCGGGTACGATTAGGAAGTTTAAGGGAATAAGATGGCCGCAGCTGGCAAAGGACAGGGTTGATTTGGAGAGACATGGGAGAGGCCTTTGTCCTGCAGTGCTTGTAGTTAAGTTGATAGTAATGACGATGATGGTGACTACGCAGGTGGCTTAGTTTACGCACAATACTGCTGTCCCCCAGATAACCTTGTCAGTAAAACCACCCGTAAAGGTCTACCAGGGCGGCCTCGATTCTCTGACTTATTTCATGCGGCTGAATTCATGTACATGTAGTTTTCTTGACCGCGGCATACATATTCTGTAGGTGCAACCCAGATGTCTGGAAAGAGGTAGGAAGAGTAGTGCAAAAGAACATTGTGAGCTTAGCGGGTGCGACGTTATCGGTGTTGATGACACACACTCTTCGTCTGTTTGACTAAACCTTCAATTGACAGTCGTCGCTTTTACAGTCTTGCGTTCTAAGTGTCATCGTCGTTCTTTCCGTTCTATGAAGTTCAACCTCCACTAACTCGCTCAGTGTTTCGCTCTTTTAAGAGGTAGAATGCCGGCTACTCTTGCGTGCAGACCCGTACTTAAACACTGCTACAGAAGTGCAGTTTCTTTCAGTAAAGGTTGGCAGATCAACGTCTAGCGTTCCCTGTCTCTGTCCTCCGACTGACCCAGCAAAATAGCTCTAGAAAATACTAGGTCTATTCCCGCTAGTTACGAACTAACCCAACCGTCTTCGTAATAGACACGCACTTGTCCCCCTGTTACCAGGATGCTCAGGGGACAGATTATGCACGCAGTGCCACCGAGCAGCCGACACTGCCGCCACTGCTCGCGGCGGATTCCTCCTGGAACCGGAATCCCGTGGCACTGAGCCCGAAACGGCCTCTCAGTGTGTGTGCTTACACCCGTCGCGGGTTGCAAGCACGGCAGCATGGAACGGGTGGCGGCGGCTGGCGACCGCATGGACCGCGGAGTCGTCCTTGGCACGAGACGATGTCGTCAACGTCTCTCACGGGGCGCTCTCACCCCCACACCTCACCCCTCCGCCTTGCTACGTAAAACCCTCTCTCTCCGCACCCTTCTCTTCCCTCTATTGCACATTCCGCTCTCCTCTTTTTACGCCGGTGCCATGCTTCCTCCAACTCCACGGACGCGCCGCTTGGTGACGTCACGAGCGCTCGCGAGCGTCACGAGTTGTTGCCGCGGCTTGCGTGGATGGGGCGGCGCGTGTTACGTTTCACGTATACGGCTTTCCAAGTCCGCGCCACGGGGCGCCCGCTTTCCGGATGCGGGCTGGACGTATAGAATGCTTGTTTATTTCGTGTCATTTAAGAGGGATGACTCGGTACTTACGCCTCTTGTGTGCGGGTCCGGAAGCGGGGCGAAAGTGAAATGGTTGCCCGCGGGTTTCAAGTAAACTGCACACGCTGCGCGCGAAGCGTTCGATGGGCGACACGGATGGCATGAGTGAACGGGCGAGTTGCTTGTGATTCATAGGCAGCATACGGGGAAGCAACTCCATAAGCATGAGTTGCTGGTCCAATTGGTTATTCACGTTGTATGACAAAAAAAATCTGCGAAAACGAATACGCAGGAAGAAGAAGGCAACACACACACGCGCCGGACTTAAACTCATTTATTTCTTGCTCATCCTCGTACTTAAAGCCATTTTCTTGCGCTATCGCACATGTAACAAAAAAACAACACAACCAAGTTCGGTCGTCATTTCCAGCTCCGACTGCAGGCGACAGTGTGTGTTCGTGTGTGCGTGCATGTGCGTGTGCGTGTTCGTGTGCGTCTGTGTTATTTTTGTCCTACGCCTTCATTTTCGCAGTTTTTTTTTTTATAGAGCAAGAAACTCCGTGAGCGCAGGTTGTAATTTATTCGAACAGCCCAGGCTTTTTCTTTTTCTGCGAATTACCTTTGAAGACAGTAGTACAGAAATGCGGGCGAGTTGGTGAGGATCCATTGCTACAAGAAAACACTTCGTGAAGGACGCGAACCAGCAGAAAGAGCGCAAGACAGGCCCAGCAACTGCGTTTTGCTAGTTAGCGTAACAGGGTTGCTAGTCAGTGCACGTTCTGGGCTCTTTCTGGTGATTTGCGACATATTTGCGCTCTTTTCCTGTGGCACATGGTATTTCAGCCCGACGCATAAATTAAATAATACAGTTTCCTTTTATTCTATTATTTTTCATTTTCCAAAATAAATCCTAAATTTATAATCAGCGCTCACCATCACCCGTCGCGGTGGCTCAGTGGTTAGGGCGCTCGACTACTGATCCGGAGTTCCCGGGTTCGAACCCGACCGCGGCGGCTGCGTTTTTATGGAGGAAAAACGCTAAGGCGCCCGTGTGCTGTGCGATGTCAGTGCACGTTAAAGATCCCCAGGTGGTCGAAATTATTCCGGAGCCCTCCACTACGGCGCCTATTACTTCCTTTCTTCTTTCACTCCCTCCTTTATCCCTTCCCATACGGCGCGGTTCAGGTGTCCAACGATATATGAGACAGATACTGCGCCATTTCCTTTCCCCAAAAACCAATTATTATTGTTATCACCGTCGTTTTTGCTATCGCACATGTTTTGTAGGACTTCTTTCTAACAAGCCCGGGACTCCGTTAGTGTAAACAAAAAGATATTCAGCAAGTCAACAAAATGCGCCAAAATAGGGAGTCGAAGACAACGTCCGCACCGAGGATTTTTTTAAGAAAACCTCCCAACCCTGACGTGAGACCCATCAGAGTGCTTAAATAACGTAGCGGTAAACTTCTTTTCCTTGCCGAAAAGAGAGGCCAACAACAACGTTTTTCTTGGCACTCACCACCAAACCATGGCCAATCCCTCCGCGTGGTTATCTTCCATGCTTACTGAGATTAACAACTACAACAACAACGGGAAATGCCGAGACAGGCAATGCAAACAAACAATGACATTACATCAGACGCCCTTCAGTGCCTACTAAAAACATCTTCATGCTTCTACCTGTGGTTCTCGCTAAGGAGTCATGTGTGGACAATTTTGCCCAACACAGTCAAGCATGATATAGCGCCACCCAAATCAACGGGTTATGCAAGCGCACAAAAACACAACAGAAGAAAAATGCGAGGAGAATGTGCGTCTGTGGCGAGACTCTATCGCTGTAAAAATCTTACACGTTGCGCCCTTGTGTGAAGATAAAAAGTGGCCGCGATTTTAAACATTAATGAAAGATAGCCATTACTTTTTTTCTTTAGTTGCTTGCCCCGACACATTCGTGCAGCTTTCTCTATTCCGACACTGTACACTCGACGAATTTTTTGTGGTGAAACAGTTCCCTGAAAAAAAGAATTCCTGGCAGCCTCGCCTCAAGAAAATTGTACATTTTATATCAGACAGTTTTTAGCGCGCTGTGCCGAATGAACTGATTTAATCACTTCAGTGCCTCGCATACTAATCCCGCTTTTTCCATGCAGCCTCGCGCCGCTACAGGCCGTGAACAGCTTACCACCAAGTCGAGACGAGTTTATGACCACCTTTCGGAGTCGCATAAATTTGAGCAGGCGTAGCAGACATATATCAGCATCGGGAGCTCCGTGCGGAATAGAAGCAAGCTTGTAGCTAGGCGCGTCTGTGACCGCAACCGTGTCGCCTTCGTTTTGCTGGGAATAAGCCGGCACTATACACTTCTCGCGACCAGATCGCTTCAGAACCTGCTTCCATTGAGGGAAACAAGGCTCATCACTATGTGGCTGCGATCACTGTGGCCACATCACCGCAATTCTTCATGTATAGTCTCCATTTCATTCTATACTTTTTTTCACTTAGAACATTCCAGGAGCTCTGCCGTTATTCCGGGCAGATACTTTATGCCAAGAGGCACACTTTCGCAATAATAAAAAAAAGGGACCAAGAAGCGGGTGCGACTGTCACGCGCTAAAGGTCTTCTTCCTCCTCAAGGCATCTACTAAGCTTATCGGGTCTCGCCCATTCCAAAGTTGGCTGGGCGCCACACGGCACATACACGCGCGCGCATTGCCTCATTACCATTGTTATCGTGATTGATCGCGGTTGCGCATATATTGTCTCGAACGCTGCGGATGCCCCGTGCAAAGCCGAGCCGCCCGTTTCGACGTGTTGAAGGAAAAAGGCGATGAAAAAGCGAGATCCATACCACACTGTGCAGCGGGTTCCATTAGCAATGCGTCACCCCGTATATAGCTCTGTTTTTCTTCATCTTTCTCTCTTTCTTTCGTTCGCTCTCGTTGTGGACTTAATAGCTCCGCGTGAAAGTGTCCGCCTTGCCTTTCGTGTATAACCGAGCGAGGACGTGGTGGATATGGCAGCGCATATATATAAAAGCAACCCAAGCTCGTGTCTACGCGTGTTTTCAAGGATCCAGATTCGACTCGCTTAATTTGTAAAAAACAACGGATGTCCTTTTAACGACGAGATTTGAAAACAACCGTCACCGCTCGCGCGACGGTCAGGTGATTGGCATGGGAAAGCGGATGCCGGATGCAGACCCCCCCTCCCCACTTTTTTTTTTTTGCCGGCACGCCAGGTTACGAACGAAGGAGATTGTATGCACGCTTGCATTCTCACGCTGTGTTTGCTGTATTTACCGTTCTTTAGAGCGAAGGCATTCAAAGATATCCGGCAGTTTAAAGCGCGCCCCTCTAAAGCTTAATCGCCCGGTGCTGACCAACTCCATGGCCATATAGTCTTTTCCCGGAGCCGACGTCGATATGTAGTCGTCCAGCGGTTCGCTATCTCCATGTAAGCGAGGACAGGCCACTTGCAGTATACTTAAAAAAGTCGCATGCAGCCTTGCCGCAGATTCTAGGGACAGATGTATGCGTACGCACTTAATATGCAACGATAAGATGCACCAGGAAACCGGCCGACGATAAATAAGCACACAGCTTTCACTGGCCAATGCATGCCATGCCTTCGTTGGAATGTACTATACAGTACACGCATACTGCGTCATGCTGCGTGCTAGTTTCCGCGCAGAAACAAACCACCTGCTCGTATACGGTCCCTCGTTGTCCTTTTTTGTTGTTGTCAGTCCGTGCAACGACGCAACTCAACATAAATTCCGACGGGGGCCTCTGGCGCGTCTAACCTGTAGCGGGGGTAAAACGCTTTCGTCTTCGCAATCGCATGTATATCAAGACCCGCCGCTTGTCCAACTGCGGACGTTACCCAACTTGCGGCGCGAAAGGCGGTCAACGCCTCTCGCACATGCCTGCCTGCCTGGACTGTTGATTGATTTCGTCCGGCGCGCGATTCCGCTGTTTCTTCGCCCCCTCTTCCGCCCAGGCGGTTACCACCCCCCCCCCCCCCCGCTCTTTCGGTCAGTGCACTGTGTAGTATACAGTACCTTGCGACGGCCGGTCGTCATTGCTGCCAGGTGCCGGCATAATGAAGCTGCTGTCCGTGGATGGACAAATTGCGCTGCTTCGCACGCGAGGGATCGTCGCTCTTTTAATGACGGTGGGAGAAGCGCAAGGAGTCCGGAAGTCGGCGCCGATGAATATTCACGCCGAGCGCGCGTACGCGAGTACGCGTAGACGAGGACTATAATGGCGTTGGAGGAGTAAGGATACACCGTGGGTCGCGTATGGGCGGACGCTGGGAATTCTTGGTGGAGGAGGGCGAGGCAGAAAAGTAAATACCGCGTTAACGCAGATATAAGCTCCTCCTCACCTCTTTCTCACGTATTAGAGCGATGCCTTCGTAAGAGACATTCCTCGGAGGAATAAAATTGTAGGGGACACTTAACCTCCGCCTTAAGGAGGTATGACGCGATAGTTTAATGGACTCTCTACTTAACATTCATAGATCATTAAGAGCTTCGTACCGCTCCTGGCGCAGTGGTGCAGCGGTTAAGCGATGCGCCACTGCCCTGCGATGGCAGGTGCTGCCACCGGCGGGACTTGTGAGAGTCCCACGTTGCTCTTGCCGAGCAACCTCTAGCGACCAATCATTTATTCAACTGCCACCTGCCACGGTCCGCAGTTTGCTCACAATCCGGTGGGCAGGTTGTGATGACGTCACGAGGTCGAGTGATCTATGTGGCCCACCAGCCTCCTAGGTTGCTTCTCGAGACGTTTCGCGGATTTTTCGCGCACGGTCAACGACGGTGACGCCAACGCCGGATTTTCCGCGACACAAGCTCCTCAACGTCGTCGCGTTAAAGCGACATCGCGATCGTAGGGTGTGATAACCGAACACCGTCGCCTCCATGTGTTGGCCCATGACAGACGTTACCTTCGGTGGAACAGGAATTGCGCGCTCTTGAAATGTGTCCTGTGTAGCGACGAGCCATGAACGTCCTGGTTCTGAGTCTAACGTTCTTCCGGGTGACTGTATTTTTGGCCCTCTCTCTATCTCTCTCTTAGGTTTCATTTAATTCGCAGCGTCAGATCGTCGTTCACGTGAAATGACGTCATACAAATAAAGGAAGGTCACATGATCCCTTGTAACCCGCCGCATGACTGATGTGTCTCATTAAGGCTTGCAACCGAACCCGCGAACGCACCCTCTTACACATTCCCCTTATAGATGTACAGAGTCGATCGCGCTTGCCTAGAGTGCTCGAACGGTGCCGTCCGGTGGAAATAAAGCGGAATTCTATATGTATTGACTTTCACCGATAATACTTGCGCTGTAGAACGGCCTATAAAAGACATGTGAATCGCACAGGCACCAGCGCCTTTCCCCTAGCAAAGCAGCTGCGATAATATTTAACTTAATTTCCTCCGCAGCACTCGGCTTGGGCGCTCTGGACCAGTGTAATCGACTCTGTACACAACACGCTCCCATTCCTGTCACGTTCCGCGAAGGTTTTTCGGCTTCTTTATTTCGATCGCAATATCAGAAGATAGCAGATGTTTACAAATTGCGAGGCGCTTGTATCGGAGACAGTGCGGTAGTAACGAAGCCTGTTTTTTTTTTCTCTCTCTCTCTACCCACTGGCGCAGGATGAAGAAGAAGTACTACTCCTGGGAAGAGTGCATGAACTTACGAGAAGTTAAGGTAAGCCCGGTCGTCGACGTGTATACATGATCCGCAGTACCTCGTGCGAGAGCCGTCGGGCTCCTGCTCGGGGGCTCGCCTCATCCGAAGGACGTTTCGTCGCCACTGGTTTGATGACCGGCGATGGCGTCCTCATTCCAACGTGGTCGAACAGTCGAGAAAACCCGCGCGCGCGCGATGCACCGGGATTTCCTCGCGCGCTTAGAACGGCGGCGGTTATGGTGCGAGTTATTGCCAAACGCTGCAATGTGGACTGCAGCCGCATCGAAGCGCGGACATCGACCCGTAACGAGGCCCCTGTCCATAATCTTTGGCCATGGAGCTCCTGAAGCAGCAAGGACGACAAGACGACGCAAACAGGACAAGACCAGAGTTGCCTATACCGGCTGGGCTTGACGAAGACATCGCCAGTCGTCGATCTCATGGGGAGTCGGGGTATTGAAATGCGTGTTTTCTCTTACAGCGACGTAGCTTCGCCTGTATAAGAAAAGTTCTCCGCGGGAGATGCCATCGTTGTCGTGACGGGCCATAGCGGAAAAGTTGCCTCGTTCACCGGTCCGCCACAGAGAATGTTATTCACGCCCGCGCTGTGAGTCGTTGTCTTGGAGGACTCCTGCGGTTAAGCAGTTCATGTCTTGTCGGTTGGATTTCCGTGTTTCTTGTTCGCTTAACTTTACCATCTTTAAAAACTTGATGAGAACACACCAACGAGCGTTACTGATATCCTAGGTGAGATCAAAGAGAGGAAATGAGCATGGTCATGAAGAAATATAAGCATGGTTCCTTAGGGTAACGAAGCGGAATCCAAAGGAAGGCGATCGAGCGGAGGAGGGTGCGACAAGTTAGAGGAGTACACTGGCAAGTTTGGCGAAGATACGGTGGCCACAGCTGAAGCAGGACTGGGTTGGTCCAGTGTTTAGGGTAATCCCCCTAGTGCCGGAGAGCAGATCCGTAATAAGGGAGTACTCCCTCATTAGCATCCACCCAACTGCAGCCATAAGGCTACAAAGGAAAGCTGTACAGCTTCCACGGAAACTTCGTAGTGAATAAAAGTCCGTCCTGGTCGAGATTCGAACCCGAGACCACCACCCCTGCGGGGCAGTTTCTTTACCAACTGAGCTAGTCTGTACGAGTTATAGCAATGGTACGGCAAGAGCAGATTGATTAATAACTCGAAGTGGGAACGGTGTTGTCCCAATGTTCAATGGTATCCCAAAATGAGGAGTAGATTTGTAATGAGGGAGTAATTACTCATTATCATCCACCAGAGCGCATCCACACGGGTATACAAAGGGAAAGACTGGGTTAATCAACAACTCGAAGTGGGAACGGTGTTGTCCCAATGTTCAATGGTATCCCAAAATGAGGAGTAGATTTGTAATGAGGGAGTAATTACTCATTATCATCCACCAGAGCGCATCCACACGGGTATACAAAGGGAAAGACTGGGTTAATCAACAACCCGAAGCGGGAACGGTGTTGGCCCATTGCTTAGGGGAATCCCCCAATGGTGAGTACATTTGTACTAAGGGAGTAATTACTCATTATCACCCACCAGAGCGCATCCACACGGCTATACAAAGGGGAAGACAGGGTTAATCAACAACCCGAAGTGGGAACGGTGTTGGCCCATTGCTTAGGGCAATCCCCCAATGGTGAGTAGATTTGTACTAAGGGAGTACTTACTCATTATCACTCACCAGAGCGCAGCCACACGGCTATACAAAGGGAAAGACAGGGTTAACAACCCGAAGTGGGAACGGTGGTGGCCCATTGCTTAGGGGAATCCGCCAATTGTAAGTAGATTTGTAATAAGGGAGTAATTACTCATTATCACCCACCAGAACGCAGCCATACGGCTACAAATGGAAAGACAGGGTTAAGTGCAGAGCAGTAGGAGTGGGCTTCTCCCCGTAGTGGAAGTAATCGGGCGGACAATAACGACGATGATGTGAACACAGCCCTAATACTATTGTCGGGCTGTACGTGCGACTAGCAGGCGAGGTCGTGAGAAGTAGTTCACGGGCATCAAGAAAAGTGTTCCCACTTCGTCGCCTATGACGTCACGCCCGCCAGCACCATCCCGCCACACTGCTCTAAGCGCCGCTATCGGTGAGCAGGATCGTTCCGTCGCCACCTCCTTCGAAGACAAAACCGTTTTAACGGACTGTGCGTGATCGGGGCAGAAATGAACTGGCACTGCACGCACCGACGTGCAGGCGCGCAACAATGTGAGCAGCAGCGTAATTGTAGCGCGGCGTTCAAAAATGGCAGATAAAGAAAAAAAAACTAATCTTTCACACTTTTGCTTATACTTAGCACAGGTCCGCATGGGAAAGGAAAGTGGTCCAGCCTGGCGTACACATGCCGTCGGTACTTGCCTTGCACGTTCAAAGGAGGCCGGTGATTGCCGAGCTAAACGCGGTGACTGGGCAAGTCATCGCTCTAAAGACGAATACGTCTAAATGGGAGTAAAAAGGGAGTGAGCTGTCATCTAGCGTACTCCCTTTTAGGGTCAGTGTGTGCTGCCCAAGCTCCGGGGTATATTTTCATCACTAAATATATATTCTGGGCAACAGAGCTATATTCCCACTGCAAAGCGTAGTAACTTAACGCAGTCAGCAATAAGAGGAGGCTTTTAAACGCGGAACCTGTGGCCCTGAGGTTACCAAATAGAGGAGGCTGAAACCTCGGTTAAAACCGTCCTAACTGCTAGAGCTTTGCATGTTTCGAGAAGGGAATTTGTTTGCGGTGCAAACTGTAAGCATTCCGTATTTTTAAAGATGGAAATCTACACCAAGGCTAGGGCAGCATACGCCGGCCCAGGGGACAGATTACTCGCTTTTTACTAAATGTTTACGCTTTAGAGTGATGCATGCTCAAGGAAGGCAGCGATAACTTTGACTACCCTGTCAAAGTGGCTTGGTCTTGCGCACCTTTTACCAACACACGAACAGCAATAGGCCGCTCCTAATGGGCGCTGCGACGCTCCGTGCGGCAGTCCGAAGGTAGCTTTAAAACGTGCAGGAATTAAGCCCGATTTTACAGCCGTACGTGCTGCGGACCTAGCTTCGTTTAGTTTCGAACTGGCCAGGCAGGTACGTTTGCCAAGCGGCCCTCCAGAGTGCACGTCGTGCCAGATGTGCCATATTGGAGGTTGAAACGAGCAGCTGCCGATTTTATATGCAGACAACTTTGTTAAGGCCGTTTCATGCTAATGCGAAGCACTTAAGTACCGGAGCTCGGATTTCCCGTCAAGAAGCGCCAGATATAAAGCTAAATCAAACATCGATCTTGCATTAAAGCAAGCAAGCTACATCACACCATTACGGAAGGTTTTTGCAATTTTCTGCTAGGTTTATCCTATGTGCCTCAGCATTTGTGCAGATTTAAGCACTTTTGTATGTCTATAAATGGACCTAATTATTTGCTCTTCTTAATTGTGATATATATATATATATATACCAAAAGTGATTTCTGGCAGCTGATTTGGTCAATATAATATAAGATCACCAAAAATTGAAGAAACATAACAGGATTTAATTCACGACGTTTCGGCTGGAGGACCAGCCTTTTTCGAGTATATATATATATATATATATATATATATATATATATATATATATATATATATATATATATATATATATATATATATATATATATATATTTCTTTTATCCTCATCAACATGGCTTCAGGAAATCATTTTCATGCGAAACCCAGCTGGCAGAGTTCACCCAAGACATCCTTAAGGCCATAGACGATAACCTCCAAATAGATGCAATCTTCTTAGACTTCTCGAAGGCATTTGATCGCGTACCTCACAACCATCTGCTTGCGAAACTTTCGTTCCTGGGAATTCCTGCTAATCTGATATGCTGGCTCGAACATTTTCTAAAAGGACGCTCGCAGTTCACATCCGCCAATAACATCCAGTCACCCTTAACAGATGTAACATCTGGTGTCCCTCAAGGGGCCGGGTTATCACCATTACTCTTCTTAATATACATCAACGACCTGCCCTCTAATATTCAATGCAAATTGCGACTCTTTGCGGACGATTGTGTCATCTATAATGCAATAAGTAACCCAACCGATAACCTCACTTTGCAACTGGACCTTGACGTTATTGCATCATGGTGTGAAAAGTGGCAGATGCCTTTAAATCTTACTAAGTGCAAATCGTTGTCCTTCACTCACAAACACACTTTGACGAATCACACTTACAGCATTTCATCAGTCCCTATAACCGTTGCAAAATCTTACAAATATCTAGGTGTACATCTCACACCAACACTTTCTTGGGTCACCCACATTAGAACCATTTGCTCCGACACTTCACGCACACTTGGCTACCTGAGAAGGAATCTGAAATCTGCATCCCCTAACATAAAACAACTCGCGTATGAAACATTTGTGCGGCCAAAATTAGAGTATGCATCATCCATCTGGCACCCATGGCAATCGTATCTCACCATCGAATTGGAATCAATTCAAAATCGTGCAGCTCGGTTCATCACTTCATGTTACTCAAGAGAAGCCAGTGTCACCGCCCTCAAGCAGTCCCTCCGTCTCTCAACACTGGAATCACGCCGCGTCGTTTCCCGCCTATGCTTACTTCATACATTTTATCATAACACAAGATCACGGCACGCTCTATTAACCGCCCCACTACGAACGTCCTCCCGGCTTAGTCACGGTAACCCGATAGCACGCATCAGTGGCCACACGTCAGCTTACAACAACTCATTTTTCCCCAACGCAATAGCACTATGGAATTCACTGCCTAACGACATCGCTGCATGCACTGATCACAAAACATTCCGCGAGAAAATAAAAATTCACCTCACATAAATCTTGATCACTTCTGCGCTCTTTTGTAGCGAGTATTGCTTGACATATCTTTGTTAAATGATGTATCACTTGCTGGAAAACCCTGATATGACTACAACCCCTTTTATGTTTGTTTGTATGTTTGTTCTTTTTATTGTTATGCATGTTCCCATCATCGCCGTTGGAAACCAATATGCCCCCCCTTATGTAATGCCTTCGGGCCTTTAAGGGATCAATAAATGAAATGGAATGAAATGAAATATATATATATATATATATATATATATATATATATATATATATATATATATATATATATATATATATATATATATATATATATATATATATATATATATATATATATATATATATATATATATATATATATATACTTATGAAGGGAGCCAACAATCATCGAAACCAAGCTGCATAGGGGAATGTTTTTTTTTTTTAATGTGTAGTGCTGATCAGTGAGATAATAATACATCGATTAATCTATCGCTTAAAGAAAATTACTTATAAAGCAGCAGAAAAAATAACCATGCCGCCTGTGGGATCCGAACCCACGACCTCCGAATATCGCGTCCGGTGCTCTTCCCAACTGAGCTACGGTCGCGCGACGGCTGTCCAATCTGCTGCTCTCGTGGGTATTTATGTTTATTGGGTGTAAGCGAACCTTGAGAGTGTTCACCAGCGCCACCCTCGTCCATATATATATATATATATATATATATATATATATATATATATATATATATATATATATATATATATTATACACATGGGTTAGTGAGGACTGACTGTTCGAAGCTGAGAACGTTTCTCCCGCACATTCGTTGTCTGAGCATCAACGTGATGAGCTTAGCCTCCTCCGCGTTCAAGTTTCACTGAAGCCCAAAAGTCTCACGCTGGCTGTACCCACGCAGAGCTCACGAACAACACCACAGCGGGCGGTGTCATTGTGCAGGTATTCCCTCTTCTTTCTGTTCTCCAGCTCTTATTCTCCCCGCCTGCTGCGCGAACACAGCGCGCCGCTGTCTGAGAAGTCGGAGTATACACAAGAGCGGGCATTCTTTTAAGGCCTCCCGCGACTTTAGCGTTCCCTCGTGTGGTGCCTACTCCTGCTCCCATAGCTCACTTCGCTGAATTCCTTTCCCTGCGCGTTACTCAATGATTTTCCGAACGCTGCCTGCTTTTCGTGCCTACTTTTCGTCCTGATTCTATATGGCCCCTTATAAAAATGGTCTATAGACAGTCTATAGACTTTTTAGCCTGTATTGCCTTCCTATAGATATTTCTTTTTGTCTACTCATAGTCTATAGACAAAAGTCTACAAAAAGTGCATGGCCGTAAATCTATATAGATTGTCTGTAGTCTGTCTATAGGATTTGTATTACCTATAGACTGTTCTTGTCTATTAAAGTCTATAGACTTTATAGGTAGAAGTTTATGGACAGTCTATAGACTGTCTAATTTTTTTTTGTAAGGGGCATCCACGTGGGAAAAGGGAACGGCATTCAGATAGGATGCAAACTCGTCCACTGACTGGTTCCTTATTTACTGTTTAGTTTCTTTATTTTTCTATGCAGAAGTTGTAAATGAGTCGAAGCGAAGAGTCGTAAATGTCAAAGGAGGAAAGAGAGAATTGCTTCTTTCTTTCTATTTTTTTTAATTCTCGCGCGCAGACTGTAAGAATTACGGCACTGGCTCGTAGCAGATCGTAATTTTCGCACTTGGCACGCAATTAACCGCAATAACAAAAAGATGGGAAAAAAAAGACACTTGCCGGCCTTTGCGGTTTGGTATTTGCTACCCTGCTCTTCGGTTCGCTTTTTTTTCTTCGTAATTCCCATGTAACGACAGCTATAGCTTTCGCTTAGGCTTACCGGGATCGAACGAACAATCCGTATGCAGAAAAAGCAACGACTGTCAGCAACAATTTTATCCTCGTTGATAAAATTTACGGCGCGGAGCTTTCTTAGTATATAAGGTGTGTCAAGATCGCGGCTGAAAAAGGAGGAAACAACAGTCGCTTTATTTTTTGCTTGAATCTCCGGAATACTGGTGGCTCGTTTGCATGCTGCTAACGGTCCTTGCCGTCTGTATACCTTTTTTGTTAACGATTTATTTTTCTTCTTTGCACGAGCACTTCGCCAGCGAATGCGTGAGAGCGGTAATATTTACGGTCCCTGTCGCATAAAAGCTTAACTCGGCGTATCTTGGCGACGTAAGGAAGAGAGAAGAGGCCAGCGAAGCAGCGTTATATGATGCCAAGTAACGCGCTTAAGGTGGCTCAACAAACTTCAGTCATTTCAGGGAATACCTTGCGCAGACAAGACGGGAGGGACAAAGGCGAGTAGAGACACTGACGACCGCATTTGGAGACATGCTCATCAGGCTGTAATGGAACTGATTGATGGCTGCACTCTAAACAAAAAGGAGTAAAAATGGAGAAAGCTGTCCTGTAGCGCACTGCCTTTGACAAAAAGGAGTGCGCTAAACCCTTACGAAAATTTCATTAGGCAGGTTATACTCTCTATAGCCCTAGAGAACCCTGTAGGCAATACAAATACTGTATACAGTCTAAGACAATCTACAGATTTATGGCCGTACACTTTCAACAGACTTGTCTATAGACAATCTGTAGGCTATGACTAGACAAAAGAAATATCTATAGGAAGGCAATAGAGTCTGTAAGAAGTCTATAGACTATCTATAGACCATTTCTTTAAGGGAACGGAAGGGAAGCTGTCCTCTATATACATATAGAGGACATATATAATAGGGGATATAAAGTGATTAAAACGTGTACTGCCTTTTATGAAAAGGGAGTGCGTTACAGGACAGTTCACTTCCTTTTTTTACTCTCATAATGGCGTGTTCCAGTGTACCTCGCCGAAAAAGGTGGTCCTGCCTCAGGGAGCCGACTGTCACTGCTACTTAACGACTGTGAATTTGCATACCTGCAGGCTATGTTTCGAAAAGTTTTCACGCGTGGGCTAGGAAATGGGTTGAAAACCT